>NC_052111.1:6159038-6176685 GCF_012273895.1 Zerene cesonia | reverse complement strand
GAAAATGGTATAAAATATTCCATAGCCTGATGAATCACACCCACAACATTATCCGCACAGTTCGACGGATCTGCGGTAAAAAAATATTTGTGCATAATCTTCTGTATATTAATCACAATTATTTATATTAATTATGAATATATTATTTTTGAACAAAGTTACAATATAATTGTATAACATTCAATGAATTATTCATTGAAAAAAAAAAAAATATAGCCTCTTGTATTTAGATTTATTCAGAGAAAAGTCTAATGAATATTGTGATATAATAATTGTGATTTGTGACGTTATACAGACTAATAAAAAAAAAACAAATAGCTTTTTTTCATTATAGTTGGCACAGACAAAAAAAATGCTGTCCTGCCCACACACATACCTTTGACATAAGTATGTCCTACTTGCCCGAGTCCTACATATTTATTAGTTTATTATTTTAACAACTTGTCAACCATAGTTGAATACAAATTTATTTCAGTGATGACATTTTTGTACACATGCACTTTACTGTATTTTTTTTTTTTTAATTTCACATATTATTTTTCCCATATTATACTAATTCATTTATTATCAAAATTGGTTAACAACACTTTTGAGCACGCAATACAACATCATAGAGGATGTTTCTGCGTATGTCTAAGAATTATTATCAAATTGATATACTAGAGAATAATGGAATGCTAAAAAAATCACCCTGTATATGCCTTATATCAACTACGATAGCGTCCAATATCAACATTTTCATAAAACCTTTTCAACAGAGCTACATAGACACTAAATACCACGGGAAAATGGACGAAGCGAGTCGTATTAAAACAATTGCGTTTAATTACCGTGTAAATTAGTATTAGCAATAAATAATTATTCTAAGTGCACCTGGTTTCTTCTAGTAATTTATATGTACCTAGTCGTCCTTAGATTTGACTGGTTCTAGCACTTCCGGATTCTCGTCCATACTTGCCGCTGTGTCCGTACGTGTCTTGTCTACTGGGTATAACCTAGAAATTTATTTTAAATAAAGTATATTAACTAACTTTTCCACTACGCTTTTACAACACCGCAAAGATCGCAGTCTTATTTTAACAAATACAAACAATAACTATTTTATTTTTATATTAATTACCCTTAAAATCAGAACTGGGCCAAATTTAAGTGGTACGAAACGGCAGGTTCAAGCTATCAAATGAAAAACAAATCATCAAAATCAGTTCACTGATATCGTCCCCCTCTTTTGAAGTCGGTCACGACATAAAAAATGTGCACTCACCACCGCTGATACAGATACACCAAGAACACGAGGTCGTCTCTGAAGCAGGCTACTCTGTGCGCGGTCGGCATCGTTATTATGAACGCGAACACGTCGTCTATGAACGTGTTGAACGCTTTGTACATGAACGCGCGCCACGGCAGCGCGGCCACCGAGCGCAGGCGGTAGTTCACGAACAGCTGCGGCAGCATGAACAGGAAACCGAACGCGTACACGCCGTTCACGACGCTGTGTAGCGCCCACGAGTACCAGCTGAAAGATCGGCTTTTATCAGTTTATTGGATCTCTATAACGCTCTAACAGAATCGCGTGTGTATTCAAAAGAAAGCGCCGAGCATAATAAGCGGTTGTAACGCACCTAACCTAACCAAACTTATTTTGGAGCTCATACTCCCCTACTTTTGCAGTTTATAGACATTAAGCACATAAAGTGCACGACTAACTTAGCAAAATATAGAGTAACGAATGAGCGCGTCTGATGTAACTAAACTTGTTTTGACACTGATAGAGTAAAAAGTGGAGCACGCCAACTCATCTGCGCTGCTCGTAGAGCAGATTGGCAATAACGAAGAGCAGAAATCCCAAGTACTCTGCGCTCACCTATTGTGCGGCTATATACACAATATAACATAAACGCCTATAGAGCCGAGGGCGAGGCATAACTGCTCTAACACAAGCAGCCTCACATCCCAGCTCACCTCTTGTGCGGCTCATAGAGCAGCGAGTAGAGCGCGCCGGCGACGCACAGCGGGTAGAGCAGCATGGCGAGGTAGCGCATCGCCTCCGCGTCCGCGCGCGCCGTGCTCCGCTCGCCCGCGTCCGCCGAGCGCTCGCGCCACACGCGCACGCGCCCGCCCGACACGGACACCCGCACGTGCAGCACTTTCGTCACTTTCCACACCTTAGATCACAACTTGTTTTAATAGAAAAGTCAAAAAATTTATGAACATGAAGTTCCATATAGCCCGTGCAAGTTAACTCCGCCTCTCGATCTATGACTGCGCGAGGTAAGCGCTGCATTCCAGAGAAATTTGGAATTTACTTGTACGGGTTGTATGTTGTATCACAGTGTCGCGATTTCTATTTTAAACGGTAATCTGTTAGAAAGACCGTCAGAAAGACTCTTTTTTCGTTGCCCAAATCTAAAATAGTGAGACAGTCAGATCTAATTATAATCCTTAAAACTAGACGAAAAATAGACATTGAAATATAATTAATGATCATAATATAAAATTACCATTTTTAATTTAAAAGAATCTTGTACTTTATTAGTTCATTTAGTTTATAGTTAAATCTAAATCTATTCAGATCTGATCCATAATTGAGATTATTACCTCTATCACAGCACTGATTCCAGCAGGTACAAGCACCAGTAATGAAGTCTTTTCATCAACCAAGTAAAAGAATATAACAAGTTGAGAAAATGCGCGCCAAAACACCGTTCTTGCAGACAAGCCAGCCAGAGATCGTTTACTTCTCCAGAATGATACGTCATTTTTGAACGCCAAGAAGTCGAACAGGAGCTGAAAGTATAATTTTTTGTTTTATGAAGCCAAACATCTATACTAATAAAATAATATAAGATAGTATATAATAAAAAGAAGAGTTTGTTTGCATGACTTTTTTTAGATACTAGTCTCAAGATTAATTTTCAATATATTCTTTCACTTTTGCATAGATATGTAATCCCTGAGTGAAATATATAACATGGGCTAGGCTCGATTCCAAAAACTTATTTGCTTTTGTCAATATTTGTATTAAAATTAAAGTTTGCAAGGCTAATTTGCAAAATAATATTTATAGGATAAAATTTTATATTGAAACTGTATTAACATAATTTATTATATGATTAAACAGCAAGATCCTTTGTACAGAATATGACAAATTTAATATATGTAAACCTTAGAATGTAAACACAATTGAAGTTGGTAAAAATGAATCATAACACCATTGCGCTCCCACAAGCATTGTGGGTGCGCAATGGTGTTATGATGGAACACTAATTTAAATTTTATATTACACTGAATTAATTATCGCTTTTTATATTAAAATAACAAATTAAGAACAAAAAATTATAACATTTGGAAAAATTCAGGATAGTCACTTAAATACCTCATTTACTATGAAAGGTAAGAAAAATTAGTATTACTCACATGGCAACTGGCAATCAACACTGTTGCTGACAGGAGATATAGATTTGTGTCAGCAAATATGCCTTTGACATCATCAACATCTTTCTCACTGAAACCTAGCCCTTGTAATTGATCCAGAGCAAGCCTCACATGCAAAGCAAGCCGCAACACTCCATAGGATGTTGGTGCTACATCAACAGTAATATTAACCTCTGTAGTTTTACTTGTCAATAACTGTAAATCAGATATACGAGACTTCAAAACATTGTGCTGGATTATCGGTAGGAACTTATCTTTTCGTATCCTGAAAAAAAAAAGTGTGTAACATGAGTTTTGTTTTATATTTACAATCTGAAATATTTTTTTTTAAATTGGGAACATACTTCATATACGGATATAATTCACCAGGAACCTTTGTGGCTGGAAGATTTAGTTTATCTGTTAGTATTGATAAAGGCGCTACTGTAGAAATATGTGCGTGTGGTTTTATCTTCTTAACAGGCTTTTCTTCCTCATCTTTCTGGAAATTTGATTATTAACCGTTTCAATTAAAATTAAAGTATGTATTAATAAATATTGAGAAGTACTTTACTTAATCAGAAAATTATACATACTCCTTGCCAAAGATTAAATGTTTCGGCCTGAGGTTCCATAAATGTGATAAGCGGCAATGTGTGAACGGCTTCTTGGCGGAATATGTCAATAAAATCATCATATAGGCGATTCTCATCCAGAAGTACTGCATGCATATAAAGTGAACCATTATTTCTAGTACTGCGAGGTATGTTCAATTTCACAACCCTAAAACAATGTGGATAAACTATATTTACTGGTATTAAATGGTAAATCAGCAAGCAGCGGTGGTTAGGAAATGAGAAGTGTGCAAAAAATTAATTTATTTTTTATTCATTTGCACAAGTGATTTACACTGCCACTTGAAATGGTCAAAGAATCATTTTGAGGAACTGGCAAATCAAAGATTCAAAAGTTTGACATGTATCATCTACTATCCCGTACTTTACCAGCATGGAGTAATATGACCTTAATAAACCTCATAAGAAGTCCGTGTATCTGCAGTGGGAACATAAAATATAAGCTGATGATGATGATAATTTAAATATTTATCTATGTTTTGACGAGTCAAACGCTTGTAGACATTTAATTAAATAAATAAAAATTTGAATATATAATACTAAATTCGTTTAGGGTATTTTGGGATAGTATTAAAAAATATAACAAAACAACAACGTGTTTGCGTTGCGAACTTTAAATGAATTAAATAAGGATATCTTTTTATAAATAAACTCACATCTTTGCTGGTTTACGATAATCAAACTTTAGAGATGTGTGAACTTTATTTACTGCTGCTTCAGAGTATCCATTTCTGTAAGGATATTCCTTTACAGAAGTGAACAATACTAAATGTTGCAAAGGATTGGATGATAAATATGAAGAAAAACATCTTTCGCCACGACTACATTCCGGCGGTATAAATATTTCAGCTAAATTCCATATCGTATTAATAACGTATACAGCAAAAATTAAGGATATTATTAAACTAAACGAAATATATTTCATTGCAAGAGGAATTTAATTTATTAATTTTATATTGTATGTACTGAAAGGACAATACAATTTTTCATGTAACTTTGTAGCGTGAAATAAATCTAAACTTCAAAGTTTGAAACAGACAGTTGTCAGTCGTTTGTCGTACGAAAGAAGCTCATTTAATTTGACATTTCAGGCTTCAGTTTTGACTTTTGACACGAATTGTCAGTACTTTGTAGATAGCAACTACAGACAATAATAATAATAATATAACTGTATGATGATATAAATCTGCGTCTATTACATGGGTACCTATTGTTCTATCAACTTATTTGAATCAAGAGTAAAGTGGGGAAAAAATTATGTTACACATTTTACACCGATGAAATGCTCCAACGTCACAATGAAACAAGATGGAATATGCACCAAATTCCTATTTGCTTACGTATATAATATTTTAAATGAATATACGATATATTATATTTTAGTAATAAACAATATTTTTAGTCGCATTACTTCTCGTTAACGAATATTTTACGGCTGATTGTCGATGAGAAATATTCATACATGTACACATAGATATTTTTTTGATTATTCTAAAAAAAATTCATTAATTTAAATACACTGTATAAGTCATCGTTGTGTACATAATTAATTAATTTATACATAATATTTTCATAATCTCTATTTTTTAATGGTAATAATGATTTAAAGCAACATTTTTATAAACTAGCAATTCGTTATTTTACGCGACATAAGTGCAAGGGCCAAGGAACGTAATAAATCGGTGTCTCCAAGGAAATAATATTGATGTTTTCTAAAATTTAATACTTGTTATAGGTAGGTACGAGATACGATTACGAGATATTGAATTTTATTTCAGGTGCTTGTTAAAGTTTTGCATATAAAGCTTATGTGGCAGTGTTTTGACAGTTGTCAATGAATGTGTTTGATAATTTGTTTATTTTTCAGAATGAACAATACTTTGATTGGAGAAACAGAACTGATTTATTAGGGGAAGTGCACTAGAAAATAATTGTAAAAAATGCAAAGAAACCAGATTAATTTCTGTATTAAACATCATGGCTATGGATGCTAAGGATTTACGAACAGACTCTGCTCTAAGTGCGCCGATCAACGATGGCAACGCGAGCTACAACCCAAGTAGCACTCCACTACAATCAAATCGAAATAAGTCATATCAAGATATTGGATCAAATTCATTGGGTAAAGTGGAATCGCAGACCACGCGACCGTGTGCTATTATAGGCCCCGATAGAGTATTACCACCGCCCCCTGCCAGCGATGTATATCTCAAAAAAGCATCAGTCGATCCATGGTCATGCAATGAAAATGTTTACCGACATCAACCAAATTTTATGCAGAAATTACCAGATTATCAGCAGGTACGAAACATATCGCCGAGAGAAACATTTCAAGAAAATATGCAGCGGATCATGGTACCGCCTTCATATAGTTCATCTAAGAATACAGATGATCCTAACTCAAAAAATTCCAAAGTAGACATGCCATTAGAACTTAAGTATAGTGAAGTGCCTTATACTATTAATCCTGTGATTAATGGACAAAAAAGTATTAGAAACTCGGATATACCTTTGACGAATGTGAACCCGGCATTTACTAGAAGTGTTCCTCCCCATGCTTGGGCCAACAGCGGTGGTACCAGACCATTAAGGCCCTATGGTGCACCTGAGTATTATCAGTACCCAGAGTTATCTAACTTTATGAACCCAAGATCAATGTTGAGGCCTCATCGGACTCCTCATGATGATGCAGCTCAAGTTAATGCTGAACGTCTCTACCAAGAAGGAAACATGCGGTTCAAGCCATACCCATCAATAAAGGAAAGGTATCCTCATGTCAGGTACGATTATCCTAATAAATACACTAATACATTTCACCCACATGCGCCTTTCCCACCTCAGAAATATGAATTGTCTAAAAATGTACCACCTCATCCTTATCCCATGTATTCACAAGTTCCTATGAGGCGAATTGCAGAACCAATTTTAGATTCATACCAAAGATCCAACCAACAAACAAACTTCAATCCTTACCATAATCAGTACATTCCACCTCCATACGGGTCAGTGCCAGGGAATTGTATTCAAAACAAAATGTACTCTCATCAATCTGAGTTGTCAGCTAAACAATTAACACCAAATAAATTGCCTTATGATGTGAATAATAAGATATATTTGGAGTATGAAAATAATAGAAACAAAATATATCCTCCTGTTGACCATATGTATTATCCTGATCCAAATAGACCACCAGGATCAAAAAGTGATGTTATGTTACCTATACACCCTGGACATATGCCATATAATATGCCTCCGCAATATATGTTTAGAAAAGACAACATTCCAATGAAACCATTTGACAATATACACTTTCGAAGTGTAGAACAAAATGTTCATGTTAATAGCCCTTTATTAAGACATCCCTTACATTTTTCTCCATCCGGATTAGTAATTTCACCTGCAGATTCTAATACTAGTAATGATAATATACAAACACTACAAGAAGATTGTGGCTATGTTAGCCAATCATCTTCAGCTAGTGGAAGAAGCATTGACTCTGGAAATTATAGAATTCAAAATGAAATGTACAGAAACCATGAGAATTTCTATAATTCAAATATAAGGAAGTTTCCAAAACAAGTATCTAGGTCACAGTCAGTTGGGAATAGTTCAGATAAGAAAAATCTTGATGTGAGACAATTTTTGCAAATGTGGAATGAAGGGGAAGAGGAAGTAACTGATAGTAATAATGCCTCTACCAGTTCAAGCAACTTCCCTAAAACTTCAGAGACAATAAGTAACCAAGATCAACTGTATGTTCTTGGGCTTGTTAATATACCAACAGAAGAGTTATCAAAATATGAGCATATTCAAAAAATTTCAAAATTACCCGAAAATATAAAGGGATATAATAGTATTGAGCTTCTTGATCAATATGAACAGCTGGTTGAGTCCCCTGCACTAAGACAAAGCAAAACAATAATGAAAGAGTATCAAATGTCTCCTAAGCCCATAGTAAAACAACCCCCACACGTTCCACGTCCTATTTCGCCTTTAGATGTTGAAGCTAAAATAAGTCAATCAGTCATTCACAAGGAAGTAGGATGTAACTTTGAAATAAAGCCATGTAGCCCAAAAATGTTAAATGTAGAAGTTGCCACTCCTGTACAGAATATATTAGATGAGAGAGCAATTGAAAAAGTTATTAATTTAGGTATTGGCAACTCCAGTCCAACAGTGCTCCCCAATAAGTCAGAAAACCCAATAACAAGTTGTAAAATGAATTCGCCCTTCATGTCAAATAATGATTTAATGAAATCCAGTAATTATATATTTCAAGACCTCGAAAGCAATTCGGGTGTATGTCTTGCTTCTTTGCCTCGTTTAGACAGCGATTTAGAGCTTAATTTTCCTGAAATAAATCAACAGTTTATAGATGCTAACAACATTCATAATATTAAGCCAGAAAATATTCCCTCAGACACAACATATACTACTAATTTACTTGAAGCCGAATCCGATTTTGTTACTGACAAAGAGACTCCAAAATTAAGCAAATATCGAAAAACTAAAACGTATGACTTCTCTCCTGATGATATTGGTCATAGGTCCGCTATGAATCGAACTGATAGTGTTATTATAAAAAATCCAGATAATATTAGAAAGAATGAAGAAATTCAGACAAATGTTACAACAATTATGAAAGAAAATAAAGAAACTGATTTTAAACTGAGTACAACAGATAATGTTAGTACCCTTTCACCATTAAAAGCTGTTAATACTCCAGAGGATTGTAGTAATACAGCAATCGATTTCAGTTTTAACAAGATTAATGAGAACCATGATTATAGCTCTGACAGCAAAAGTGTACTGAATGACATGGATATCGAAAAATATGATCAAAAGGTGAATGTATCACAGTGCAATAATAATAATGATTCATCTCCAAACTCACCCGTAAAAAAAGATCTCAATAATATAAATAGTTCAAATTCCAATGTAAGAACTGAATATGCTACGGAAATACCTTTATGTTCACCTTCTAGTAAAGTAAATACACAGACGATTATTGACGAAAAAGGAAACACCGATATATACAATGCTAATGATGTAAAAAATAACGATAATATAAAGGAAGACATGCTTAGTGAAGATCGTCACTATAAAACTATTCAAGCAAACATGCAAATCACTGATTGCCTTACAATTGATGATTCAGATGTAAAAGAAAATGTTATGTTGAATTTACCAATACTTGATGAGGAAGAAAAGGAGAATGTAACAGCTTTAAATACCATTGTGAACACAACTAAGCTTGCTCTTAGTAAGGGAAATCATTCTATAATTGAAAATACTGAATTAAACTTGAACATATCGCCTCACGATCAGAAAGAAAAAACCGATTATAATGATCAATCAACGGCGCAGACGGAACATGTCCAAACGCATAATGAATATTTCATTATTAAAAATAGTTGTTATAATGACTATAATGATAATACAAAAGAAAATGAAAGCCACAACAAAGACATTTGTCATATGTCACTGAATAACAATGTTACTGAAGAATCCGTTGATAAGTTACTAGAAGAAGATAATTCTCAAGAAATTTTGGCAGTCGAAAAAGAATGTACAGTGCTGATGAAGCATACAGCCGAAATAGTAAATACTCAAATGGGTTCACATGTATCTGAAATGTCTGACCATAGGGATACGTCTCATCAAATTATTTCATATAGCAAAGATAAACAAAATCACGTTATGTATGATGAATATGTCAACAGTGATAAACAAATTTGCAGTAAAGACAATTTATGTACAAACAATATAGTTGAGCATTTTTTGACAAGCACAATATCGCAAGATGTACAAAGTATGGCACAAAATAGACCACTAGTAACAGAAAAAACGCAATTTGAATCAAATAAAGCATTAAAATCACTCAACGAGATACATTCGATGGAAATTGAAGCAAAAACAAATAATAATGAGCATGGAATAAGTGATGAAAATAAAACTGTGATAATACAAAAAGATGATCGATTCCATTCTAATTATATTCTTGAAAATGAAAAAACATTTAATTCAGAAAATATAATCAGTACTCATTTACGCATTGGTGAAAAGGACTTACAAATCCCGTCCCATAGTGACGAAGATAAGCAAACATCTCAAATAAAAAATCAAGAAATAGAAGAAATTGAATTTTCTTCTCATACATTATCATCCCAATTAAACAAAGAAGACAATCAAACACTTACCGATGTAGGGTTAGAAACATCCAAAGATAATACACACAATGTAAAAGCGAAATATTCCCATACAGGTTCACATGACACTTTGGTGAAAACTGCTGAAGTTGAACATAGCTTAAATAATAATTTTCAGCGAACAGCGGACTTTCAAGAAGTTGAAGAAGTCCAAAAAGAAAATTTATGTCTTATTAAGATTCAGGAAATAGAGCGAGCGCAGGAATTAGCTTTTGAAACATCTTTAGAAAATCAATTTGAAATTAAACGATATGTCCCAACTCACGAACAAAGTAAAAAAACAAGATACTTTTCAAGTAAATATTTTTCGTGGCGATTACAAAATCTCATTATTTATAATGAGGGTATCAGCAAAAGCATAGACACAGGTGATAATGTTTCAGAGCAAAAAATGCGTGTTCGCTTAATCGATGAAGGCATTCAACCTAAGAAACTAAAAGAAGATAATGAAGACAGAGTAGAGGCGAATTTTCGAGCAACAATCGTACCTTTGGGATCTGACTCTTCTGTAGACGATAAGAATATCAAAGAACAATGCAATAATGCTTTCGCACAAAATGACCAAGATATCTGTGATAATTACAATGACATAAAACATACTAAATTTTCCGAAGATAAAATAACAAATAACGGAGTATCCAACCGCCGCACTTTAAAAAGATCATTATCAGATTCAGCTATTGCATCGTATACTAACAATACAACAGACCATTCTCTTGTAAAAGAGCCAAAAAGGCGAAGATTGATAGCTGAGGAGATTTTAGAGACTCCAGAAGATGAAGAGTTTTCGAGTTTTATCCAGAATCATAGAAGAAATTCTATATCTACAATATGTAACAATCAAAACCTGTTTATTCTAATTGACAACGATGAAGAATATGTTATTGCGCAAGATGAAGATGATAATACTAGTAAAATCTGTTTCACAGAAGTTTCCACTGCATTTTGTAATTCAGCTGATGCCATCCTTAATTTATGCGTTTCTAACGAATCTGAAGAAATTTCGTTTACTGAAAGCTTTACTTCGGATATTTTAGAATCAAATGGTGGGCAGACTCTGAAAAACGATGCAGTTCGTGACACTTGGGTGGAGGATATAGCCTGCATAGAGACAGTGTTTAATGATGATGTTGCTGAAGATATCATCATAAGTGCGCCGACTTCTCCAAACAGTTTGTCTAGAGATGAAAATTATGATGAAAGTAGCACGTGTTCTGAGAGTGAAATTGATCATATGGTAAAAGTAAAGGAAATATATGGCAACAATTTGTGCGTCGATGACGTTCAGCTCGTTGAAACATTATATAAAACGCCTCAAATGAACGTTAATAAAACACTGGTTGATATAGAATCTCATAATGGACAAGAAGTATCTAATGATGAAGTATGCAGTCCAATGACCTTCGACGATGAAGCCAAATCCCCAAAATGCGATAGCCTACCACAATCGGAACATTATTTTATTAATAATGATATTAAAGATTTATTAGACAACAAGGAAAATAAAATTCATAAAAGTCCTTCATATGAATGCAACTTTACAAACGTTGATAACAACTTAGACAGTATCCCATACGAAAAACTTCAAGAATATAGTGATTGCGTGGTAGATTCTTGTGATATAAGTGTGAATAAATATAATTTATCTGAAAATCAAGACCATAATATCGATTATGCGACATCTAGATCACCAGAAGTGTCTTCAACGACATCAGAAGAAAAGGGCTCTAGCTCTAGTATTTTACTTAAAATAACCAGCGTAAATGGATCCAGGAGATCCCAAATTAATAACGTACCCGACATTTCAAACAATAGTTATAAATTAAGCGAAATTAAAGATTACACTTCAAACTTTAGGCCACTTATAACCAAAGCTGCAAAAAAATATATTCCTCCTTTAAAAGAGACGCAAGATCTTAAAGTAAAATTAGCTTTACCTCAACAAAGTCTGAATAAATTAAAACAGTTGAAACTGGCTAAAGATGAACCGTTCATTCAAAAAATAAACCACGTAAGTAATCCTATAAGACACGACTTTCCCAAGAAAATAAAACCCAAGTTTGAAGATGTCCTCAAAAGTATTGATGAAATTCAATTTAAAAGGCACAAAGAAAATAGCAAGAAAACTAAACACAGTATTCCCAAAGTAGTTATTAAGAAAAACGAGAATGGGGCACATTATGCTAGTTCTTCAAATAAAAAGAAATCTTATAATCCAGATTTAACTGGTCGAAAGTGGCAACCCTGGGTATTTATAGAAAGAAATGAATTCGTTGATAAGATGGCACAAAGGAACAAAGTTAAAGCTGTATATTGTCACAGGAAGAAAACCTTTGTTTTGGCAGAGAAGTTTAAAAAATATAAATCAATTTGTACTGCTAAGTTCGTCATTAGTCAACCGACTTCTGATAACGCATCATCAGGCAATTTAAAATATACGATAAGGCTGAAACATAACTACTAAGTTGCAGTTAAATACGGTTTCAATAACTGGTACCTATTTAAAGTCTCCGACTGCACCGTAATGGATCCCACCCTAGGATGGTCTCGTGTCTAACATTCCTTTTAAAATATATTGTATTATTGTAGTTACCTTTATTAGTTTATTACGTAGTTATAAAACAGTAAATGAAGCCAAAATTTAATTAGTGTGAATTGTATGTTATGATGATAATATTTAATAGTGCAATTTTTGAGATCTGTAATATATTCGTTATATTATTTAAAGTTTAAAAATCATTTGTTTTCATTAACTCAGATTCCAAAGTATAGTTTATAAAAGTTTTGTCTGTTGCACACTCTAAGCACTGAAATAATTTATCTTTTTACAATATTGTTATATATTATATTCATAGAAAAATGATAGAATTTGTTACTTTTAATTTTTGTTATTTTGTACATAGTTTATGATGTGGTTGCGTATGTCATTCCTTTTTAGATATTATTAAATACTGATATTGTATACAAATAGTTACGTTATGTAATCATTACTAATATTTAAAACAGTTTCGACGTGTAAATATTTTACTACCATCAAAACTGTGTGATGGTCTATTGCTCATGTATTTTCTAAGCACACAATATAATATCATTCTTTCCATATGAAAGATGTACCTGTAAATTGTAATGTAGTAAGATAAGGGCGGAAGTACAAAAGAGCGGGATACAATAATACGTTATGATGATTGTATTTATTGTTTTGAAAATCGTAGTCTACATCGATGCAAAATTCGGATTTTTATACACGCTGTTGCGTAGAAAGTAATAAAGTTATAGCGTGAAATAACCAAAGCCGACACTCACAAAATAATGTTGAGTAAAAATGTATTTATTCAAAAAGCTCCTATATACCATCAACGTTTCCGAATGATGTTTGTGATAACACTTCAGCTATTCCGTATACATACTTTTCATCTGCCTTAAAACACAAAGTGCCTCGGGAAATATTTACCTCCTGAAAACAAGTCTCCAAATGCTACGCTTTCCTTATTGTAAATAATGGGTTCACTTTTATCCCATTTTCAAAAATCAGTGCCTTTTGCGAGATAATTCATTTGTTTATAACTTTAAAAACATAGTTTGAAATATTCCTTTTAGTGTTATACACTTTCAGATATAGTTCCAAAGATTCCTTGTTTTTAAAATGTTTATTTTTGAATATACAAATGGTATTTATATTCAGAATTAATAATATACAAGTAGTGTGATAGGGTAATATATTTATGAATATATATTTGCTAATCGAACATTTTTTGCGATGCTTTTAAAGATTCGGGATGTTATTTACACTATTGTCCTGCCATTTAGGGTTGATGTAGGCCAAACGCAACAAGTGTAGATTTTTTATTGTAACTCTGAACATTTTAATATCGCATTTTATTATTTATGAAGCATTGGAATGCTGTAAAACAAAAAATTAAACTTGGCAGCACTATTCATATCGATGCGATGACGGACGAAATTTAATTAAAATCTGCATTTGTTGGTAATGCCACGACCCTTTGAAGTCACTGATCTCATACAAATATGCACTCAGTATCAGATCGCACTTTGTGCCTAACCATATAAATATATTCATATTATTACAGGGTGTTATTTAAATATACCAAATAATGTGCTTTTATTTACCTATGTTGCCTTCGTAGATAAGTGTAATTTAAAAGTAAAATAGTGAGTATAAAGTGTTGAAAGTTTAGTGATTTACTGGACTGTTTAATTTATTATAGATTTAAATGTAATATTATGTTAAAGTGGGTATGTTTAGAATATTGTTAAATAATTGTATCAGACATTGTATATGTACAAATGTAATGAAAGGGTATTTCTGTTTGATTTTACGATTCGTGTTTGTAAATATTTAATTTCTTTTGAGGCTAAACATATTCGATACCGAGTCTATTGACTGATATTAAAAAAATATTATTTCTTTCTATGTTTATGTATTTATTTTGATGGTATGCTTGTTAGCACTGTTGAGTGATATGTTGAGTTTTCGTGCACTTTGGTGGCCATTGTTATAGAAGTAACTTTATAGGATTACGTTATATTATTACGGTTGAGCACTATTCGTTTGTAAGGGTTAAGGATAAAGTTTATATAGTTAAAAAATTATGTTTAATTTTGTTTGTGTTTTAATCGTTGAATGCATATCTTATTATGCCAGTAACGCACGTGATAGTGTATCGTGATAGACGTAAATATAAGCACACTCTGTATTGAGCTACTGGAATTCGAGTGTGTTAAGTAAATATTTTTAATGGGTATATTATTTTTTCGAGTGGTACCTAGTTTTGAGAATTGTTCTAAAAATTGACCAAATAAATGTGTTCTCAATAAAACGAGTTTTTAATTTATTTTACGTTCATTTATTTTTAAACGGGTATATTGACTTTGACTGCTTCCTGTCTAATGGCGCTGATGAGGTCTTGGTTGATGAGGAACACGAAGCGAAGGCCGGCTATCTGTGGACAAAGAGTAACGCACGAGTTACGTATGTGCCCGGTTTCACTGCTGGCATTGACACACTAGTCCACAAAATCAATTGTTCGAAGCAGACCGCGTGCATAGGTGACACTGGTAAATTATATAGAAAGCTTCAGCCTCATTATGTCGATGTTGACATTTTTAAGCTACATTGTCTTTCTACTTTAATATTTATTATACAAAAGAAATATTTTTTTCAATGTAGACAATTTTTATTTTATATATGTATCATTTATTTCAAGTCAAAATAATTGTTTAAAACATGAAACGCTTGAATAAGTTTTGTTTACTTGACGGGATGAAGTGCTTTACATTTTGGAGAGTACTTTTAATAAAGAGATACATCTTCAACTACCTATTTAATATGCAGAAGGAAATTTTCAACCCCATCATCCTTCTTTTTAATTTATAACAATATAGTATTGGTATTACATTGTTCTCAAAATCAAGAAATACTATACAGTTAATCTGTTAAAAGTTAATAAATCCTTACCTCAATAACACTGTTGTGATTAAGTTTCACTTTATTCCCTTGAAGGACCGGTCGGCCATCAACAAATATAGGCCTCTTCCCTTCAGAGGACATGAAAAACTCGCCGCTATTCCTCAGTCTAATGGTGGCTTGTTTCCTAGAGACTTTGGCGGCGGGTCCTTCCAAACTCAAATCCACGTCGATCGTATGATCCCTTGTACTTCGACCCACAGCTATCTACGAAATAAACGATCTTCAATTAGGCACCCGGCAAAAATAGAACGTCGCTCGATCGACTTAAGAACTAAAAACGGAGGCAGGTTGAATTTATAATAAACGTAAATTATTGATCGTGGAACATAAAATATTAACAACCGTTCAATGTATCGCATTTAAACCATAAATTTATACGACACGATGTATTTAATGCGATAATTATGAACTTTATTGCATCCTTTGAATGTATACGTTGATAAAGATACAGTTTTCGCCACAAATTTGCAAGTAGCTGACACTCACTCAAATGGTTTTCTGGTAAATGGAGTATTATTAATTAGTTTTTTGCGCGGTTATGTAGCAGATAAGGTTATCGGAGTGTAGTGAGAGCTCGTCAGTATAACAGTGTAGCTAATATTTCAATACTTGCATGTTACGTATTCAACACTGATTGGAACAATGCAGTACCTCGGCTCTGTGTTAATTAATTCGTCGAGCTGTTCAGTGTTATAATAGTTTATAAGGCGTTGGTTAATTACAAGGGCTTAGTTATTAAAGTTTGGTAGGTATTTGTTAGTAAATAAGCGCAAAAGTTTAATGAGGATTACCTTATTTTTAGTGGTAGACGAATTTTATATTATTACTAGCTGACCTGGCATACGCTGTTCAGCAACTTTTACCATTTAGGGCTATGACAAATAGATGTTGGCCTATTCTCAGACCTACTCGATATGCAAACAAAATTTCATGAGAATCGGCCTAGCCGTTTCGGAGGAGTATGGTAACTAACATTGTGGGAAATTTTATATATATATAGAGATTTAGCATTAGACATTAGGCGTTTGTCACAGCTTCAGATGAAAAACATAAAATAGTTAAATTGTAGACTATGTTTCTCGGTAAAGATTTTTTCCGGTAAATATTAAAGATTCCTGATAGTAAAATAATTATTGAAATCGATATAGTAGTTCGTTAGTTAGTCGTAACAATGAAACACAGAATATAAAAGCTATTCTCTTTGTATTATTATTCGACTAAAATATTTAAAATCGTCATAAAGATGTAAGATTGTGTTATCTTATTTGCTTTCTTACTATACTTTTATGGAATATACTCAATTACCTACTTTATTATCCTACATATTCTACCTATCTATCTCTGAATTCTATCGTATCGTTTTAGGTATTTCCATTTATGTTAATATAGACTTTATTATTTTAATCGAAAATTATAATACTATATAAATTGATTTAAAATGTTCATTACTTGAAAACTGTTTAATGCTTTACGTTTCGATCTTTCGAATGTTATCATTTCTATAGCTATCCATTTAAGTGATGGTAAACATCGCTAACGAAAAGTGGGAAAAAATTATAGAAAGAAAAAATTTGACACCATTAGCACGTTTCGATGACGTCAATGTATGAAACAGTAAAGAAACTTGTAGTAGTTCGGAGAGGCCATTAATTTTCAAGCAAAAAAAAATTATGATTGTACCTAAGAAATACAAAATAAAATAATAATTTTATCGTTGCTACATTTTGAATTTCAAATATAAATAAGTTTACACACAAGAAGTGAAGGTTTATTTATTAAAAAGAGGTCTCGCTTTGCAAATAGCCAATAGGTGTATAATAAAAATTTATGACATTCTAAAAAATAAAATCCAAAGACATTATGAAATTGCAATGAAGATAGATCATATAATCTGATGAAAT
>NC_052111.1:6142420-6158038 GCF_012273895.1 Zerene cesonia | reverse complement strand
ATATCGGTTAACGAGGAAAACACTGTTCTCGCTTATCGCAACTCTGTATAACTTTAGTATTACGATAATATTATGTATCCTCTGTTGTCATGCAGAAACACAATGTTATATTTTTATCATAATAAATTGTATCCGACGATAAGGTCGCTACTTAATTCGATTGCCTGTTAAAAATAAGGAATGCGGGCTCGAGGGACCAAAGTTTGACGAGCGACAGTTTTATCTTGATTTTAGTGAGAAATTAAATATTGATCAAGGTTTGTTAGAAAAGTCGTTGTTAAAAATACATCTGGGTATTTATCCGAAGGAGTGATATATAATGTAAGGTTCTAATATTATAATAAAAATGATTCGTAGTGGTCTAGGCATAAAGGTGAAGGCAAAATGAAGTAAGGTCAATATCTATATCAAAATGACGAGAACAGGTACAGGAAATTTTTCAAATATGTCATGGATTTTTATAAACTTTATCGTTTTTATAGTTACCTATTCACTAAATACACAGGAAGTACCAATCTACGTAATTCAATGAGATACGGTAAGATACTGTAATTGTTATCTAAGAAAATATATATGTACATACATTTCCTGATAATTTTAATAACTACATATAATGCCTTGCATAACATTACGAAAAACAAAAAGTTAAATGTATGCTAGGTACTAGGTACCTATATGTAAAAATCTCAATTTAATTCTAGAAGTTTTGGATTTATGATAACAAGAAACATATTATATTTCGCCGCGCCTTGTAATTTATAACTGCTCCGCCATCAAAGTATGTTTGTAGTATAAAAGTAAGTTTTAAAAAGTTGAATATACCGAATGAACAATGTGAAAACACATCTACATTGATCCAATAATTATTTTTGACAATAAACCAAATCACCTTCAAATTATTAGAACTTAATCAAATTTAAAGGGGACCACACGGAAGGTAGTACTTTTTAAATTATAAAAGAATTGTCAAATTCGGTTCGATCAATTGAAAGTTCAAGAACAAACTTTTCAAAAAAAGAAACCGTCCAATTGAGAACCTCCTTTTTTAATTGGTTGAAACAGTGTCCGTAAATTATTTAATAATAATAATAAAATTCTAAGGTCAAGATCGACATGCACTTGACCTATTTAATCCTTATTGTATGTAGAACTGTCTATTTTATATAGAAGTCCAACAACATAATATAATTTAAAACGAAAAAACGTTACCTACAATGGCCAAATAAACAATACAATGGAATCTAAAATAATAATTAGGATACTGTCTATCTTCTATTCTTAGTAGGTAAGGTAAGTAAAGTAAGAATTAGGTAAAGTATCGCTCCCAAATGAACGCCTACATTTGATCAGGTCAATAATTATACAGATATCTTATTTCACTACGAAAATACCCACAGAATATAATAAATAGTCACTTACATTCATTAAAATAATCTGAAATTAGTAACAATAATCACCTACTACGTTTGCAGAGTTTTCATGATATTGTAATGAATCGTACTTACGATAGAAGTTGTTGCGTAGAAAACTGAAGTATTCAATAGTTATGTTTGCCACACGAGCGCAGCTCGAGTCAGTATGAGCGATAAAAACACAAATTAATGCATAGAAATGTATTGTATTCAAATAATTATTGAAATTTTGCCTTATCAACATTTATCGCGGCATACATATTCATACGATCATTAATCCACTTTTGCCCTCAAAATGGGATTTTGAAAACAATGCGACGATGTTTCTTGTCTTACTTTAAGATACTAAGAAGTGGGTAGTAGCACCGACGTAGGTGAGTGCAAGCCTCATTGACAAATATCGCAATTCTTAGTATTTTATTCATTGTCATTAAATTAATTATTTGTACTTCTATTGAGTAGAGAAAATTAAAACAAATAAAAAGTGGTACAAATCGTTGAATAACTAAATAATTATTTTTAGAAAAAAAAAACTAAACCGCCCTCATATTGTCAGAACTAGACTAAATTTAAATATGATTACACGGGAGTCACCAGATTTCAAAAAAAGAATAAAAATCGATTCACCCAGTAAAGTTAGATAACAAACATAAAAATTACAATCGGAATGAGAACATGCCTTTTTTGAAGTCGGTTAAAATAATGCTCCTCGGCGGCGGTATGGCGGGCGTATGGAACCGCCAGAAAAGTATGGCACGGTGATTTTTGCGGATTTCGTATTAAATTTCGGATACTCGTCGAAGATAAGTTGTGTAAAACTTAGCGTGATGAAATGGTTGAATTGATTTTTTATTAACGTAAGCTTTGGTAGCATTTGGTGGGCCTAAGCCACACTAGAAAATTAGGAAATTTCTCTATACTCAGCACAATTTTTAAGTCTTTATAAGTTTACGTTTACCACAATAAATATAATTATATAATATCTTTCAAGGCGTCCCATCGATTCTCAGTCAATTCTGACTATCACCTAACGGTTATTTATTAAGGGCATTTGCTTATTAGCACCACCATGATAACAAACGCGACAGTTATCCGGTATCGGTATACCGTTCGTCGGTAGCTTGTATTCAGAATATTTAGAAAGAAACATGAGTAGGATATGAGTCCTAGCTACGTGAGTCGTAAGTACCCAAACTGAATGCATATAATTAATTCTGCTTGGCTTATAGAGAGAATATATGTAATATTTCTGAATATGAAACTATTTCAACATTCACATAACTGTGTAATAAAAATATATTGGCATTTTAAACTTATGCCCATACAACACGTGTACGTTTGTGAAGTATAAATTGTTATCGGACACTAAAAATTATCCTTTGCTCTAAAATACTGATATTACACTAGTTTTTTTCTTTCATAAAACACAACTTATCAGGACTTAACGCTTATAAAGCATAATTATTAATTTATGTAATAAAAATTATCCACATTGCGATGTTTTTTAATAATTTGTTTTAATGTGTAGAAACAGGACTCACTCTTTAATTCCACAACTGAATACGCAAATCGCAAACGATAGGTACTTAAGAATCTCTTTTGACGATAAACGAATGAAACATATTTATTGTACATCATATGGAATACATTTTCAAACTGCATGTTTTATCACAAAAGTGTGGACGGAGTAAACTTTAATTTAATATGTTAGTTTTCAAAGTGTCTCAAATATCCTATGCTATTAATACGATGTATGTGTATGTATATTTGTTACTCTTCACGCAAAAACTACTGAACCGATTGCAATGAAATTTGGTACGTAGATAGCTGGACAACTGGAATAACATATAGGCAACTTTTTATCCCGATATTCCTACGTGATACGGACATACGCGGGTGAATCCGCGGGGCGCAGCTAGTGTAGAATATTTTTAAAATTAGGCGGATCAAACTCTATCCATCATAATACAATATGCACTTACAAATTTATTGTCACACACTTCGATCGGCACGATAACTTTAATATCCAAAGGTTATATCGGAATTACTGGAAGACCATAATGTGAAGATGAGCTCCTAAATCTTAGATTAATTAATAATAATATATTAAAATCATATGCTAGTTTGTTCCGTTGTCTAACCATGCGTTAAATCAGTAGCAACGTAAATATGAATACAATTATGCGAAATATTATTGGCGCCACATAATATTAGGGGTGTATTTATAATTTCATTAAATAATTACTTTTAAGTATATTACATTTTATGAGACGGAATACAAGTTTGAAACAACGCCCAACGTGGCAAAGACGGACGTAGGTTCTCAATTTTACTGTATTATTTGTGTCTCTTATACTCATTACTTTTTGCTGGGTGAACTGATTTTTATATTTCTTTTTTATTTGAAAGCCTACCATGTGCCCCATTTTAAATTGGCCACTTCTGACGATTTCAAATCGGTTTCTTTTTATATTTTTCGTCAATAAATTTATTAAATAGACAACCTAGAAGAGAGTTTTTCACTTTTTCGACACCATTTGTTTATGTAGGTATATCTATTATAACATTTATTATTCAATCTAAGTACCTAGGTACACTAGAATAAACCGAATACATAAAAAAAAATATTTTTCCATTATTATAATAGAATTACTGTCACGTATCATTTTGACTTCCTAGTCTCTATTAAGCTATATGAAAACGCCCTTATCCAAACACTTTATTATTCATCAGTTCATTTCCTCCTAAGACCTCTGTTCTCGGAATTGGTTGCAAAATATCAAATTGAAACGAGTGCATAATTATCGCATATCTGTACTCTGTATATAATATACACTTTCATATATATGTATATGATAATACGCACACAAGTAAGTACAAAGATTTGGAAACATCCCCCATTTATAAGAACTTTTCATATATAACTTGATAATTTGCGACAAGTTTTTCTAAAAATATATAAGAGTTGCTTGCTACCGCCGAAAAGCCCTTCATCTTCTCTGAAATATGACCATCGTATCTTTTGTTACGATTGTGTATGTTTTATAATTAATTATAAAAGCCTGCAAAAGTTTAATATGCTTCTTCTATAAAACATCATTAATGAGAAATTTAATGAGAAACGACGGTAATGCTTAATTTACTACAATGTTTTTACTGTGCAATGAGACAGCATTGTTTACGTCGTTAAATATTATAATTTAGTTCAATATCACTACGTAGTATAAAATTATGTCGCTTTTCCGCCGTCTGTGCCCTTATGCTTAGATCTTAAATTACGAAAAATTATTTGATTGGGTCTTTTTAATAGATAGAGTGGTTCAAGTGGATGGTTTATATCATATCATATATTATTGTTTGAAGCCAGGGCGGGTAGGATAGTGGCTTATTATTTGTAAATAACATTACGAAATGACAACTCAAAACAAATACAATCTATTAACCAACCATTAAGTATGTGATATGTTATCATTAGCTTCTTAATTATTCAAGGTGCTTGTGCTTGTGTTGTATTACATTATCAAGGAACCAACAAATTTTATCACGATTATCTATTTATGAACATACACGTATAAAAGTTATTTTAACTATCTAACGATAAATGCTTTAATAATAATTTTCTTTCCGAATACGCATACCATTACATATTATATGTTTATAATAGTGAAAAATAATAGATAATTTTATGAAACAGACATGCCACGGTGAAAAAAGTAAGTAAGAAGAAGAAAAATCAAATACAATATACTAGCTGCGCCCCGCGGTTTCACTCGCGTAAGTCCGTATCCCGTAGGAATATCGGGATAAAAAGTGGCCTGTATGATATTATAGTTATCCAGCTGTCTACGTACGTACCAAATTTCATTGCAATCGGTTCAGAAGTTTTTACGTGAAAGAGTAACAAACACACATAAATCCTAACAAACTTGCTCATTTATAATATTAGGATAGGATAGTAGGAAGCAGAAAGTAAGATATCAATGGGAGAAATTTTAATTTGAAAATAATCTCTCAATTTATCTTTCTTCTAAATATTCACTCGTACCAGCTATGCAGCGGGCCGAACAGTTGCGCAATTTAAGTAGAATTTAAAAAATTTAAACAACTTGTTGTAAACTTTCATAGTACATAATATATTAAAATAATAAACATAATTTCAACTAGAACCCGAAAATTCAAATTCTATTGAACAATATGGTCTTATTTTATAATGCGTATATCACTATAAAAATCCGAACGTAATAAACCACTTTGTATCTATTACCGGTACGAGAAGTCAAAACAGAACAATACAAATAAAAACCAAAATCATAATTGGAGTTAAATGACTTCCGTTGTTTCGTCAAACCAGCATACACATTTTGTTACCAACGAAACTACAATGTAATTTATTATTTTTCCAATTCACCTCGGCGTGTGTAACGTGTTATCTCAATCATAAAGTTTTTATACGCTTTGAGAAACACACGGAACAGCAAAGAGGTGCACGAGTCGATGTTTACATGTCTCCAGCAATTATATTATGCAATAACTAAGGGTTCGCGTTATTAAATACGTCATAAAGCGTGTAAAATAATAGCAATTACACACGCCATGAAAACATCAATGTGATAGTCGATTCAAAAGCACTGTAATGTAATCGGGCGATCATCGATAATTTAAACATTGACGCGGGCTATTATCGAAGGGGTTATTCGATAGATATAGAATTAGATGAATATTTATTTAATTATATGTAAATTAAGGAAGCAGTTATAAATGCAAACTATCATATTAGTAACCTATCGGCTATTCATGTTTAATTGCAATACGTATATATCAGATAACGAGTTTTTAGATTCTTTAATATGCATTTAAAGTGTAGCTGCGTTGAAGTAGCAATACATACATTACGCCATAAACCATAAACGGCCCGTGCAAAGCTAACCGTCTTGACATTCCTAATTCGGCGCGAAATAAACACGTTTCGCGGTAAAAAAAAAACCTTGGTTGGCAAACAGTATTAGAACACCAAAGTCTCAATCATTTATAAAGATTAATTTAAATTAGGATCAGTCATTGACGCTTATTAAAATCACCATTCCACTGTGTTTAAGCATAAATAACATACACTAAATTTAAATAAAAAAAAAGATGTAATATAATAAACTGATACCGGACATAGACAGAGTTCCATTTAAGCCTGAGTTCACCAGATCGATAGTCGATGTTTTGAATCAAACCAAACTACCAGCAAACAATAGCAATGTTGTGTAAACACGTGGGCTGGTGAAATACAAAACAATTACGAATAATTCATACACAGATGGAGACAATTGATTTATCAATTTTCAAGTAAATGCTATGTATCCTAGACACGCACATAATTAACGTTTTAGCTTTCTGTGGGTAAGAATTAAAATATTAGTTTATTATAATTTAAAATGTAGCTTAATTTCCGGTGATACTATAACTACATGCATGTAGAACTAGGTTTTTACGAAGTAATATAGACGTGGAATATTAATAGAATGTGAGAGAACTACAAAAACAAAATAACAATACAAGTCGTTATAGTTCAAAGTATATCAAAAAGAAGTGTTACCATAAAGCGCGCGAAATAAGTATACCTTTGGATCTTTTTATTTCTTACTTTTTTTTTCAAATTAAAAATACATTTAACCGACAAATTACTTACAAATATCTCATAGATACTCATACCCAATATGAAAGAATAGCTGTTTAATTCGCAAAACGCTTTGGCCGTTTCAAACTTTCATGCACTGTTATAACTTCTCTGATAAGAAAATAATAAGACTAAATAATGGCAATACTACTTATAATAGTTACAAGAGTTTTTATCGATGTAAGTAATCAATTTTAAATGATTTAAGCAGTTGTTTTTCATTTGGCGTTTTTAAATTTCTTTGAAAGCGAGCTAATAATCAAGCAAATTGAAGATACCTCATTCAATAGATTTATTTATGGTTTATTTCAATACTATAGGTATGTAAACTTAATAATGTGCATTATTTATAATTAACTACATTATCTTACTAGATAAAAATACCTTGTTCCAATGTATTATTTTTCCTACATAACTATAGATACGTATGGATGAAATAATCCAACAAAATTGAAACGAAACTGATGATTATTATAACATATGTTGAATGCTCAAGAAACACCTGTTTAAACGATACATTACAAATTCATTAATGTGCATTTTATACGAAAAACTACATCATTATCAAGCAATTATTTACTCTTAAAGTAAATAAAGATGTATTTTGAACACCCAAATTGTGTGAACATTTATTTGCTTTTGTAAACACAGTGAAAGTGACAGAGACATTAGTGTCCTTGGTGCAATCAGGTCAGGCCACTTAGTCGTCCTTCTGTATCGATCCTTCTACTGAAATGCTTTCAATTTTTGATCGATACACAAGCACATACAAATTGATAGACATCGAGTGACTCACGTTAGTGCTATACTCATTCCTATTTCTACGTTTTATAATTATAGTACTTATATATATACACAATATATTTTAAGGTGTGTGATAAGTGTATGCGCATTTTATTTTAACTCTGAAACAGCTGAACGGATTTGGATGGTCATAATTGGTAAGAATATGAGAAGTATGATCAGACGTCGCTTCTTTTTGTTTCAGAAAAAGTGCATCCGTACACTAACTAACTACGTAACACTTGCAATTTTTGAAAGCGAAGATAACATTGCGATTTCGTTTGAATACCATAAGAAATGGACTCTTAGCTTTTAGCTTATGACCACGTATTTCATATTTTTTTATCCTGCTACGTCATATATGGGCACAATATCAGAACACTGCAAACCACTATCAATACTGATTCTATAAAACTTATTTGTTTAATTAAACGAGTTAATATCAGGGACTACTGTTTAAAAAGAAATGGTCTAGTGTTCTCTCGTATATCTTGTATATCGAGGAATAGGCTAGATATAACACAACCAAAAGTAATAGAAGCGGAACCTCTACGAAAATATATGCAAATTGCGAGGGAAAAATCGCGTCTTATTCCACGCAGACCTCGCGGTCACATATTAATTCGTTATTATACTAGTTTGTGTGGTTTTGCGTGGGAGTATCGTAACCTAACTATCTGGCAATATAACCGACGAGCATCTAACACATTTAATGTTCACATGTTTTATTGTATACATACTGAAAAACTGAAATCACTTCAAACTACAAGTATCAACCCTAGCAAAATTTAAACGGGGTTATTAGTGTAACAGGTATATTTCCAATTTTACTGAAAACTAATAACTTGGTAATACAAATTCTGTGTCCTCAATTTGTGCGACAGATCCTAAAATATTTTACGTAAAGAATCAACAGAAAGACGTATAGATAGGACGTTATATTATGTATTTCCCTTTCTCTATATAAAACGACTTTAACAAATAGGAATATAGTTCTTACATAGACTAAATTGAAGTGTAGGAACGAACATCAAGAGGAAAAAACAGACTGAAGTTGTTTATGGAATATCTGGATAACGATAATGCATGCTACTTGCGAGGGCAATGTAAATCTAGTCCTACTAGCACCCTACCACTCTAATAATCCTATTATCCTACTAAAATTATAAACGTTTTTAAGAATGTCTGGATGTTTGTTACTCTTCACGTGTATATCACTGAACGGATGTTGATGATACTTGGCAGTGGTGTTATGTACCAGAATAACACATAAGCTATATAAATGTGAATCCACGCGGCATATAATACTACCCTACTAATATTATAAATGCGAAAGTTTGTAAGGATGTGTGTTAGTTGCTCTTTCACGCAAAAACTACTGAACCAATTGCAATGATATTTGGTTCGTAGACAGCTGGACAACTGGAATAACATATAGGCAACTTTTTATGCCGACATTCCAACGGGATACCGACTTACGCGGTTATAACCGCGGGGCGCAGCTAATTTATCATAATCTCTCAATAACCATATTCAAAAACGATCATATACTCCACATATGCCTTCCTTACCCAACCAGCAACATCACCATAGCAATACAATACACACAGTACTGACAATGACACACAAAGATTACACACTGACCTCAGCAGTTAACTATTAATCATGGAACTGACAGCTGGGACTTTCGAAGTCATATTATTTTCAAGGGACAATAGCGGTCAATCGATCGAACTCGTCACACGTCACGGAAACATGGTGCAATTACACTCGGTGCTCTTTAGTTGTACGTTAATGTTATCTACACTAATGTTATAAAGAGGAAGAGTTTGTTTGTTTGTAACGGATAAACTGTAAAATCTACTGGACGGATTTTAAAAATTCTGTCACCGTTTGAAAGCTGCAGCTTCACTGAGTGACATAGGCTATATATGTAGCACGAGCAAAGCAAAGAAAAAAGCAAAGAGTCGATTATAAAGGCGGGCATTTGTTGATCTTTGTCGTGGAATGGAAAGAAAGGAATATCTTTGACACTTCCAGGAATATCAATTATCAGCTAGATATACCCCTATATAAGTAATGTATGTATGTATATAAAAAAATATGTAATGTTAAAGGTTGACGTAGGAAATAAAGGTTCGATCGATATAATTTAGTTAGGGTCCTCTAATTTAGTTTTCTCTTTATTCACTTCCAATTTAAAAGAATATTATAAAGAGAACTATTAGTGTTGATATACATGTTTGTAATGTTTTCATACAAAAACTACTGAACCAATTTCAAATATTCTATATGTATATACTACGGGCGATGTTGTGTAAAAGCTGATTTAGGTATAAATACGAATGATGGCAATAGTGGAAATTAAGGCCGTCGTTGGTTTAAATCCAATCAGTCTAATCAGTGAATTGATATTTTTAGATATTAAGAAAAAAATGTAGGTGTGCTGAATATTTAAGTAACCTTTCTCATATGATTAATTATTTATTGATTTATTTAGCTCTTCAACGAGATTGTAAAAATAGATGAGAACTTTAAAATAATAGGGGTTTAAAAAGAAAGAGTACAATTATTTTACAATTAAAAGATACATTGTGTAAGTTTACAACTTATGACCATCTCCTTGGTATAATGGTTAACGCGCGAGCGTAGGACCGAGAGACCTTGCGCTCGACTCCCGGTGGGGACATACAAAAAATATCTCGGTCAAGCAAGTAACAGGGCACAGAGGGCTGATCACCTACTTGTCTATACGGTAACTCGTGCGTAGGTAGATTCAAATTCAAATTAATTCCTTCAAATATAACATAGCCCACATGCTGCCAAGGGCTTATAGCTATTTAACAAAAAAAATTCATCAAAATTGCGTCCAGTAGTGTTTGCGTGAAAGCCGAATAAACAGAGGTTAAATTTTAACAAAAGAAATTTCTAGACTATGGTTTTTTTGCTCCTTTTGTTACAAAAAAAGGTTAAAACCTCGTACATACATAGTAAACATGTATTGAACAATTGATCAACAATGTTCAACGTCATCAACTCTGCAGCATGCTGCTCTCATTTTATATATACCAGCAACTCTTTTATAATCTCATTACTAAATAATTCTTTACCACAAAAAAGGTCACCAACGTGTCTGGGCAACAATTTCCTATCAAACGCATAAAGAATCACATCAATCAGTTTTTTTTTTTGGTTGAAAACCACAAAAAAAAACAGTCAAAATGAGAACCTCCTTTGCTTTTGTGACGTCGATTGTCAAATGTTCGCTGAGTACGGGACATATAGAATAAACAAACGGCGTCTCACCTCCCTGGACCGCATCAGATATCTGACGAGTCGACCGCGGAGCACGGCCAGCGTGTTCTTGTCCAGCTCCACGTTACCGCCGGCCACTGATTGTACGAGCACTTGCCACCGCGTCAGGGAATTTTCTAGCAACCTTATGTCTTTCTTCTGGATTCTGAAACAAATATATACATTCTTAAATGTGGATTAAAAATATGGCAGTTTTTAAAAAATACCTTGATTCTTCTAGGTAATTGTATAATTAAACTGAGATTATGTTATATATAGTAATATATTGTGTATATCTCCAAATATATTATCGCACAACAAATACACCTTTAACATGCCTTTAACGAGTCAGAGTGCATTCATTCTCCATTGATAAAAGAATGATAAATACTTTTTATATTCGAAAAGAATAAAGAAAAGAACAAATTCGATCATTATTCACTTCACTGGATTCGAATCTGCGTCTTTTGTAATAACGGGGTGACGTGTACACCTATGATCACACCTCAAGAATTGAATTTGTTCTACTCTTTCGAATTTATGTGCCTAAAGACACAAAAGCCGCATGATCATCATCAATATGCCGGTTTCCTCGCAATGTTTTTTTATCACTTCGAGCAGTGTGAGCGGAGTATTTGAAAAATCAATTTCTTACTTGCACACTTGTCTGGTGTAGAACCCTTGAAGTTTTGCCTATAGGACCGAAGTGTATTGAGGTAATCACAGAGTCACCCCTACTCAGCAAACCAACTAGCCATCACTAAATATTTATAGAAAAATGTCAACAAAGTAGATTTTGTATGAATAACATAGCATAATACCTGTCAGCAAGTTGCATTTCAACATCAATGCCATCTTCTTTATAATCAGGTAATTCTGAATCATTCATTGTTTCCTCAGCATCAGAGAATGTCATTATAGCTTCTGGATCTACAAGATAATTTACAACATTTAACCCTATTTCAAAAACTGAAGCTTGGAAAGTAATGCATATAAAAGCATATTTAAGAATCTTACTTTTAGGCAAAGGCTGCACTGTTTGATCTGGTAGCAAATGGTATTGCTTTAAGAGTTGCCAATGTTCCATCAAACTTTTAGCCGTTCTTGTTGGATAGAAGACATGCGGGTTCTGTTCCAACAGCTCTTGGAATTTCTCAGCTGCTGGATGTGAGTTCTAAAACATTTAGAAAATGCATGTTTTGAATGACAATTATGGTGAAACTAAATTGGATTTGAATGAAGGTGTAATGCTATTGAAATTAAGATCACTATATCAAACCAATTGGTTGATAATGCAAATTATTTTAATAAATAAATGTATACATATAAAGCACGGATTTGTAAATGATTTTTATTGTTTTGATTAATTTGCAATAGTTGCAAAATTATACCTATGCCTGAATATTTGCATTAAATTAACATTTATCACATTTCAATTATTTATATTAAAAAAAACCTTACACTAGGAAGAGTTCCAAGCAATTCCTCTTCAGCCGTAGAATACAATGCTTGCTGTTGCACTGCAGCTACCAAGTCAGGATGCAAGTTCCTCATTGCAGCAAATGCCACTCTTGAAATCTCAGCATTGTACAGGAGAGCATACCAACGGGACTGCAGTTCACCCACAGTAAAACGACAAGAGAACTTGACACCACGGTGAACTGTCCGCAAATCATTTGTCTGAAAGATATGTTGTCCTCAACATAAGTAAATTCCATTCATATTGTGTTGTATGTAAAAAAAGGGACATGAATGTGCGAAAAAGATTTTTTCATTACACAATCCAATTAAAAACATTGAAAGGGATAAAACCAAACTGCAAAAATCTGAAAAGTAATATACCTGTTGAACTCCCAATATTAAAGCCAAATCATCTGTTGGTTTCCATCGTCCCAAGTCTTTAGTTGATAATTGACTCAATTGACCCTTACGACGAGACTTGCGTCCCATACTTCCTCCACCAGAAATTTTACTAGAAGCTTTCCTTCGTTCTTGAACAGGCGCTACGGGTGTTGCAGGAGCGCTGGATATTGGGATTTCAGGTAATTGGCTAGTGTACGATTGAGTGCGCATTCTCTTTTCACCCTTACCGAGTGACGCTCCAGGCAATCCCAAACTATATTCGACAAGCTCATCATCAAAACGTCTTCGTTTAATGGATCTCGATGAGCTGAAACGTGAATAATTTGAATTTTTCTATAAGACATAGCCTCCTTCAAGATTTAGTTACAAAAGAACCATAAATAATTTATAACAAACCTGCGGCGTTTAGTGTTATCTTGGGCAGATTCAAACTGAGATGGTGTAGTGGGATATTCATTGCTATCTGAAGCGTTAGAAGGCGTTGCCGGAAAATCCATTTTTAAATCAATAGAGAACAATATTCCAGTTGTTTGAAGAGAAGTTCACCATACTTGATAAAAATAAAAATATTTTTATAAACATACTATTTGACAGCTATCAAGTAAGAGAAAAATATATTTTTTTCTGAATTATGGCAATAAGCAGAGACTTTTTGCCAGTGAAAAAAAATTCATATCTCATACTCATTAATCTGTGATGAAAAAGAAGCATTTTTTTTCTTAGGTGGAGCAATAATTGACGATAGGCAAAGTCATTTTATTACGAGTGAAATTACACATAGTTATTTTATTTTATTGTACACAAATAGGTACCTGTAGTTTTGTGCTGATCTTTGATTAGTCTATTATAATTATAATATCAATTATTAAGTATATAAATTCACATATAAATTATTTTGAATACTTATATAAGTCAACCATTTTTAGTCCAAATAAGTTTGAACATAGACCATACATTGCAGCGGTTTGCGCAAGAAGTATGTTTGCAACGGCGTTTTGATGCGAAATACAAATAATAACAATCTTTTGGGCAATTCGCGCAAACAAATAGTGTCATTACAGATATTATGTTTGGACGCTTTGTCGCTATGTACGCTATGTCCAAGAAACTAGAATCGTGTGAGATGTGGATGTATCTTAGTGTACAATAGGATGCTTAAAATATTATGGACGAACTGTGTACAAAATAATACTTTGCTAGGAAGAATGCAAAAGATAACAGAGGTCTCAATCAAGAAAAGGAAATTAGAATGTTTCGGTCATGTAATGCGTAACACCAAGAAATGTAAAATATAAACTCAAAGCAAAGTGCAAGGGAGACAGATAGAAGGAGACATGCAGGCTTATTGCGTATCTCATTTGACGTTTCATAGTGATGATAACTTTGCACGGTGCTCAACGATTTCTTGTCAAACCATGTTTTTCGTATTGGCTATTCTCAGTTATCAACTGAAATGACATCATGAGCACCAAATCCACTTGAAAGCCACCGTAACAGATTTGACAGGTGTTTTTGTATCGATAGTTTTTAAAATGGTATTCCGTAAGCAAAGTGACCATCAAAAGGTTGATCACTATATTATTAAAAACTGCTTTGAAAGGAACTAGTATTGAGCAGTGTTTTATAAATTCTCAGTGATCGACACTATAATCCGGATAAGTTAAATATTAAAAATATATAAACGGGACATATGAAGAATAGCACGTATATGATTTAACGTCTTATTTCTAGTGTTTTTACACTGTAAGTAACAAAAAATATGTAAGGATTTTTTAAGTATAAATACATAGCCATTTTATTTTTTCCAAACGGTTTTTAGTGAACAATAAAAGCGTAGGGAACCATATAATTTATAAAGAATGGCCCGTGCTTTTTTTACTTGGATTTGTGGAAGAAGTATTGAAATTTTAATTATTGAAATATGTCCCAGCCAACATTGAGTAAATGTTTGCATGATGTTACAAATACATTTAACACCCAAGAAATACTTTATAAGTATATCAAATTCCATATGACCCAAAGAGAAATCATAATACCAGAGTAAGTTTAAACATTTTTGTTTTATAATATTATGATAATGATAATGCGTTATATCAAGATTATTTATTAAATGTTACATTTTTACAGCTTAGTGTAAAATTTGGTTTTCTTGAGTCCTTGGCTGCATTGATGGAACTCTACTAGAAATATTGCAATAATCAGACCCACTAACCATGAAGAAACAATTCTTAATAGGAAATATTTTCATTCATTGAATGTATTAATAGTAAGTCTAAAAATATCCATGTCTTTTGATTTTTCTTTTTTTCTAAGTTTAATTTATAACTGATGACTTACAAATCAATAAAATGAGTATTCAACATTATCTGTATTAGGTTTAACTTAGGGACATTAATAACTCATTTATAAATACTTATATGTAGAAAATAATACAACAATTAATATATATCTTTTCAGTTATGTGATTCCAAATTAAACATAATGTATGTGGATGCATCATGCGCAATGGCCCTGGATGATGACACCAATATTAGGAGCAGGGCCCGGGACACCTGAAGAATACTATTGCAACCTTCATTGCTGTATCAGGAATACTGTTGA
>NC_052111.1:6128247-6141420 GCF_012273895.1 Zerene cesonia | reverse complement strand
ATATTTCTTGTATAATTTTTAAATTATATTATACAATATTATACATTGTTCATGCTTTGATTCAAATGTGATGTAGTTGTGTCAATTAGGTAATAGTTAAAACAAGGTATTTAAGTAATTAAACAAAACATTTTGATATCTAAAAATATATTTTTTATTTCTCTTTTAAGAAATTTACACTTTATAGCTTATGTGTTAACTCAAATCATGTTAAGTTTTAAGCTTTCTATGTGCAGGCATCTAAAGTTTATAGGAAGGTAAAACACATTATTACAATTACAAGCATATTTCAAAACCCTACTAGTCCTACTAGTCCTATAAGTATTACAAATGCGAAAGTTTGTAAGGATGTTTGTGTGTTTGTTGCTCTTTCACGTAAAGACTACTGAACCGATTGCAATGAAATTTTGTACGTAGACAGTTTGACAACTGGAATAACATTTAGGCAACTTTTTATCCCGATATTCTTACGGGATACGGACTTACGCGGGAGAAACCGCGGGGCGCAGATATATAATTTAATGGAAATAAAATAATATTTAATTCTCCTCAATTACTGTTTCCCGACAAATCTATTCAATTAGAAGCGTGCATAGTAACGGAATACGGAATAGTCATATAAAAAAAGATTAGTTAAAGATATAAAAATAATATTTGTGATTGATATAAATAAGTTGCATTTTATTAATGTACTTAAAATAGATTTTTGTTAAACATTTAATACAATTATAAAAAGCATTTCAGGATAATGTTCAAATTTATATTTAAACTCACTTTCACATACACATGTGTATTTGAAACTTAGAAACAGTAAACTTGTGTACACAAAACGACGTACTGCGACGACCAAATTCAAGTGTTACGCGCCATAAGTTGTAAACATTTCCAATCCCAAGTGTTCCGGTTATTATAACACGTAAGATTTAAAATTACTCACGTACTTATGGAATGTACGACCAAATGTATATTTTTAATTTTGCTACATAATGTCGATAAAAAATAGTGATGTTCGGTGTCATAGTTGATAAGCACCGTAATACACCGTGACATGATGTCCACTTACTAAGATACGCAATACCAAATCTTTGAATTTTTAGTGGACATCAAATTTCAGTGATCATCAAAACTTTGTTGATCACTTAATGTGTCAAAATTAGCCAATAGCCCTGCTGGCCGCAGACGGATACCACGGCTGGTTTAGAAAAAGCATCATATCATTGTATAGAACAGCGGTTTCCAACATTGATATAGCCCTAATGAACCTTTCATAGGAGGACTAGGAAGAACTATAAGAAAAAGAAACATGTTTATGCTCACTGAGTTTAAGCCGTGTGGTTGATGGTTTCACTGTAATAGAACAAATTTTTGGATTTTTGAATTTATCGCTGTGAAAGTGTGCATTGTGCAGTGGTTATATAATACATAGTATGTACTAAATGTGTATACACCCGTAGTTTCAATATATAATGAACTCTGTGCGTACTGTCAACTGACTAGTGACAACTGTCAAATATCATTTTAAATTGTTTGATTTTTAGGTTATTATTCTAAATAAATATATATTTAGGCCGTACTAATACATTGTAATGATTGTTCTATAAAATGGCTCAGTTAATAAGATCACTTTCATTGAAACCAAAACACGTAATTGTAAGATTATACAACAAGATTGTAATAACCGATGATGGATCAACTATAGTAGCATTACATAGAGAGCAAGAATTTCCTTATGAATGTTCCAAACCCCTACCAGAAGAGGTGCACGATGATAAATCAGTACTCCGTATGTCAGATTATAGTGAAGTTAAAAGAGTTTTTAAGGAAATGAAACCAGAATTTGCAAGACAACAACTATCTTCTATGACACTTACAACTCAACATCGTTGGTTTCCAAGAGCAAGAGACAAGAAGGCCAAGAAAACAGAAATGAACAGACCTTATTTATAAACTGTTAGCTATATAATATCATTGTAGTATAATTATTAGTTTGTAATAATATAAAGTAATACCTGTAAATATGTATTTTTTATGTAACTCCTACTTCACCATATCAGACACAATATGGGTATGGTTTAGCTGTTACTAGAAAATTCTCAATAATCAAGGATAACAATATTGTTTCAAATTGAGACTTGAGTTTGTTCTATTATTTGGACTCCATGTTGGTCAGGGAGTATATCAGCAATTTACAATGTTGTGTATGTGTGTATGTCAAAAATGCGCTTGTACTTTTGTCATTGAATTTAAGTGCTTGGAACTTGTATAATGTATACATATAATAACTAATAAGACCGTAAAAATTGTGTGTTATAACATCCAATATATTCCCAAAAAACTGATAGGGGGTGATAAAAGAGAAAATTTAAAAAGAAACATAGGTATGAATAAATATCTTTATTTCAGAATAATATATATAATACATTCTTACAATTACAGAATGAAACAAATGATACTGAATGATCATAATGGTTATATTATATGTATGAACTAGTTACCCTTCCTGAAAATAAAACGTAGAGATTCTTGTCAGATCTGATTTTTAAATAAGCTCTATATTAATTAAAAAAATTATAAATTAAATTGTATATCACAGTTACAAATTATTAAAATTTTACAGTACTTTTAAACTTTGGTGATAAAATATTTCTAATTTCTAGCATGTCTACATAAGGCATAGAGATTTTAAAGGCTATATCTACATTAATAAAATATAATTTGCTCAAAAATATATGATCTCTGCACAACAAATCGAGACATTTATTACATCACAACAATATATTGCATTTTTTCCGAATAAAATTATTCTAAGTAACACTCTATAAGATAATGAAATTCCATAAAGATCTGTTTCTAAGTGCCAGTTAAAAGAGATTATATTTCTAAAATTGATATTGATTTTGTTCATACCATCTATTAAAAATTAACATAAAAAATACAGGTATAACATTAAATTAATAAAATTATATATATCACAAACACACAAAACCATATAGCTTTAGCTACAAACCAATGTGAAATCTTGTTTATGACTAAAAAAGTTATTTTCTGCAATTTATGTATTAATTTTCTTGAAAATATATCTCATGAGTATTTAAATAATTATGTTGCATGAGCAACTATCATACTTCATTAAATTCATAATAGTAAACATTTCATTCAATGTGGCAATATAATGTTAAAATATGTAGTGTACAGTATTTATTGTATTATGTAATTAACACTGAGTCAAATCTAATTGAAACGAAAGATCACATCTAGATTATTGTCGCCTTGCTTTTTGCACGTGTGCTCAAGTCACGAGCTGGCAAGAAGCCTGATTTTAAACCTTGACATATTTCAAGGGGGCAATGACATACCTATTTGCTAAAAATACAAAAAAATTGTGAAGCCATCTTCAAATTTCAAAGTTATTCCATAGCTGCCAGTCTTAATAGCTTATTACTACAAATTTATTGCCTGAATCTATGAATTAACATACTTAATTAAATCAACAAAACAAATATTTTAGATAACAAAATAACTCCATGACTAATCATGAAAAATGGTTTCATGTTTCTTATATGATGTAACATAACTATTTATAGAATACTGAGTGAATCTTTGGTGTTTTGTTTTAAACATGTTGTGAATTTTATATTACTTGTAAGCAAGCAATTTATATATTGGTCAAACCAATGAATAATATACTTAATTCATTATTTAGTTATATTTCTAAGAATAAATATTTCAATCAATAGTCCAGTTTCTAAGAATAATTATTATTTTACAATATTTTTAATTTAAATATAGGTACCAACTGAATGGCACATGGGAATTATTAACAATGCATTGTACTTAGGTCCTTAATGTGAAATTTCAATACTACATAGTTCAAATATTCAAACAGCTACCTCTATACAGATTTATTAAAATATTATTTTTCAACAATGCCTCTTTAGTGCACAGCACATGACTTGGTATATGTCTATCAAAATTGAATATTTGTCAACAAATTTTGACACATGGTTTACCTAGTTCTCGTTTAATGATAGCGACTAGTGTAAGCTCGATCGAGGCTCCGTACTCGTAGATGTTGGCTGCTGAAATTGTATGGGAGCCCGAGAACTGGTTCGAAGGGGGTGTGATGTCAGCGGACCCTGCAGACCCTCAGTTGCCTGTCGAGGTCTTGCAGTTGGCGGACGAAGCCTTCATTGGGATGAATGTCGCGGCGAGAGCGAACGAGAGCCAGCGCTTCTGTGAGAGTCATGCCTCGCTTGATCATAAGGAACGCAAGCGCACACGTAGCCGAACGCGATACACCCATTAAGCAATGCACCAGTACACGACCTGTAAATACATTTTGACATTACCATTAATTATAATTAATTTGAAAGTTTTGAAACATTTTCTTTGAACTCATTTTTTTACTTTATCACAACACAAATTTTCGAGAATATTGCGATAATTAACAAATAGTGCAGGAAGCTGTGAAGAGTATTATTTTATGAAATAAAAAAAAAAAAATTATAACAAAAATTTCAGTTTAAATACCTATTGAAATAAAAAAAAAACAAAACTAAACTATATTTAAAAAGCTTGTAACAGGACTATCAAATTACACTACTACTACTACAATATCATCATCATCAGCCCATATATGTTCCCACTGCTGGGACACAGGCCTCCTATGAGGGTTTAGGCCATAATCCACCACGCTGGCCAAGTGCGGGTTGGCAGATGTCACATGTCGTCGAACTTTTTTAATTCTCGGACATGCCGGTTTCCTCACGATGTTTTCCTTCACCGTTTTAAGCAGTGGTGATGTTATCTACATGCGCAGATAAATTGAAAAATCAATTTATTTCCTGCACGCTCGCCCGGTCTCGAACCCCGACTTATCGATTTTGAAGTCCGAGGTTCTCACCACTGAGCCACCACTGCAACACTACTACAATATTACCATAAGTAATTTACTTACCACCCCTGCTAATCCCTTCATCAATGAAATTGGCGGCAATATGGAAATACTTAGAAATATCAGTAGATGGAAGATCCATAAGCTGGAAGCCCTTGTATCGCAGACCAGGACAATCGCGATAATACAAATGGTCAGTATCAACTTGAGTGTAACGTTTGCCTTCAGCAGTATTCAATACATAGTTAATACCCATGCGTCTTAAAAAGGCTTTATCTTTTGCTGCCACACTGAAAATAATGATTTTTAACAATTTATTTTCATATGTATGATGCTTATGTGACTAACTTAAAGAATTTATATTATTTTTGATAAGATATTATTATTAAGAGTACATTAATTTCAAATTCAGTTCAATGCTTTCATAATATATGCAATATATTATTTTTCTATTAATTTTGGGCATTTAAATGGCAGACGGCCAGTGCTTAGTGCTTTGCAGTACAGGGAGAGGCCTGTCTTCTTTCTCCTTAACCTTCTCAGTCCATTCCTTCTTTCCAGTTGTCAATTCTATCCTTATCCCTTACTATTTAAAATAGGCATTCACAGAGAACCACAATTTACAACAACCTCTGTGACTACGTGTACTATCAGGCGAACCTCCAGCTCAATTGCTGACTGAATATCAAAATTGTTAAATAAAATGTTTACAAAAAACTTACGCATCACCAACGAAGAGGCCTGGATATACTTCATTTACATCAGGTGTGGGTGTATAAGTAATGCCTTCCAAAGGCCTTGACCTGTATGTTGATAGAGAACTCAGCACTGAAGACTGAGACCCTCCATACAACTGTGAATTTATATCATGTTTAAAACAACCACAAAAATACTGTCCCATTTTATAAAGTGTACACTGGTGATGACTATCTACCCAAAATCTACAACATATCTTATCCAACAGATGTTGAATGAAAAAACTCACATTTGTTTTTAAAAATGGTCTAGCTATGTTAAATATTTTCAATAATTAACTGTCATTAATACTAATGATCATTTGTTAAAAAGCAGTTGTTTTTTGTTTTGAAAGCCACAAACACTGGTGAAATGTAAACAAAGCACACACAATTGTATTATAGTGATAAGTACCGTTGAACTTCTTAGATGTGATCCTACACGTAGATCTTTAGCTGCGCTGTATGAATGATATCTCGGGAATAGCGAGTACTGCCAATAAAGGGTTTAAAATTTTCATGTACAAGCTGCTATTATGAATTCATAGAAGTTAAAGGTGCATAGCTATGAATTGACTGTGCATTTTTTGTTTATGTTAAAATATGTTGATCAATTTTAGATATCAGTAAAAGTAACATTAAATACTACTGAATATGGAACAATAGACTAATCTATACATAAAAGCTTACAAGATTCTTGTTTTGGTTACCCTTATCTGTAATGTATTATTATGTTTTTAATACCTCACACTTACAAGAATTGTTTTTCACATAAGCTGTTATAATTTTTTTTCAATAATTTATTGAGTGAGGCAGAACAATAATGCAGTTTTGTTGAAAATTCAACTAAGAATACATATCTTGTAATGAAGTTAAAAATATTTCAGGTATCCAACATTTACAATTCTGCTATTCAATGTCTTAAAAGCAGCCTTAAAAATAAGATGACTAATACAATAGGCATGAATGATTATTGTGTTATTTTGCTGATTGAGAAATCAATCCCTCATTTAAAGGCATCTACAGTTTTATGGTATAAATAAATATGTATCATTTACGTCGCAGAAAAGTGATATGCCTCCTTTAGATGGCTCATAGTCTCGACCTTGAATCGATGACTGTTATGTTACAGAAATAGATCTAGGCCATTAAAAACCTATTTTTGTTGAATTTTTTAGTAGTTAAATAATGCGTTCTTGCTTAAATGTGTGTGTCGTATAACGACTTAGAAAGAATGATAATTTACTTACAGAATCCCTATAACTCATCTTGATGCGCTTTTACACCGAATGAACTTTAATACCTATATTTTTTTATTTTCTCCACAATACTTAAGGCCTTGTTTGTACTTTAATATCTCGATTCTCATTACTTAATAGAGTATATAAATAATAATACTATTTATTTAAAATAAATACTCTTCTCTTCAAATTAGCAAAAACTATCAAGCTATACGAAATACACATCCATACTACTATGAGCTGAGCGGTGGATTTCGAAGTGACATTATGGTGACAATTGACATTGGAATGTACACATGACATATTATGCTAAGCCGAATCCGTCCTCACTCTTCAGTGGAAAATGGGGTAAAAGTTAAAGCTTGCCACACTATAGTGTTTAATATCTTAGTGCAAAGAGTAGTATAATAATACTGGTTAGGTAGCTAGCGAGGAAGAAAGCGACGAGCAGTTGCATCGATTTTAAACATGTTTTGTGTACAAATTAAAAATTGATTGAAGCAATGAAAACTGAACTGACGTGAACGAGTGACCCGGGTAACACGATGAATGATTGACCCGGGTCACTCTTTGTCGTGCAAACGTGTGGGGAAAAAACATTAGTTCCTCCCATACTTGCGGGCTTGCATATTCATGGGAATTTGAGTGATCGGCATTATAGTTACTCATATCAGAATGGTGTTTGTTTTCTTTATATATTTTTTTGAATGTAGGTATTACTAAAGTAGCTGGTAAAAGATCATTTTTTTTAATCTATCATTTCTGGGCTTTTATACAATTACAAAATTAATCTACTATGACGTTATGTCAATTGTCAAAGTCACCTATCTTGACAGATTTATATTTGTACGCTTTTGTCAGAAATTTGGAAAAAGCGTAACAGCGATTTTTAGTGCAAATACTTTCAGGAATTTGTGAATGAAGTGTAAAAGATTTTCAACTTCTATAACAGATTTTTCATGACGAATAATTTAACATTCCATTTAGATGAAGATGGATGAAAAAGAAGAATTACATCTAACCTCTCAAGAGTTACAAGTGCTATCAGAGCTTGACAGGTGCCGCCTTCTTGTTATTGTTTATAAATCAAGTTTTTAAATTAAAATATCCCTATTATTTTGACCCTTTTACCTGTCCATTACTTAGTAACTTTGGCAGTTACTCCAATGGTCTTGAGGAATTAACAACTTCGTTATTGAACTTTCATATTTAGAGTTCTATGACGCTAATGTCGTAGTAGTATTTTGTAAAATTGGAAATTCTTATTTCTTTTACAAGTAAATTGCATATATCAGCTGATTACAAATTTTGCTTACCTACAATAAAGCTAAACTATTAAAATAAGAAATTCTCAGTCACATTCTCATTTATTATCATAATATTTCAGTCGTCAATTTGGTTTCCTGAAATTACGAGGAAACGAACATGGCAGAACCCGTGCTTTGGTTCTCAAAGCTGTCAAGTATCTGGAGGGGATGTTGGTGCAAGTTAAGGTATTAAGAATATTTACAATAATTATGATATAGTATGATGGATATTATAGGTATAAATATGCCTTTTATTTTACTTTATCTACCTAGATAGATACTTTTTGCATGAGACTAGCTTTATGTAGTGTATATGTTTTGTTATGTACCAATAATATTTAAGCTATCGTTTGATGACAATATTCTGAAAATCAACTTGATTGTTTATTCTTAAAAAGTCCATAAAATCTTATCTGATTTTGATCTTTGATATATTTACCTATAAAACTGGCAATTATGTGTTATTTGATTCAAATTTCCACTGGGTCTTTAATAAATTTTTGTAATTAGGACACAGAATATGTGCATTGTGACTTTACATCAAATGAAATGATAGAAGCATCCATAGCTTTAATAACTAATAATAGTAGTAATAAAATAAGTAGTTAATATTTCAAAACTAACATTATAACATAATATTGTTCAATTATTAGGGAATTGTCTACTCTATAAGGATAAAAGATTGGTATTTTCATATGCATCCAATAAACTGAAAATGTATTGATCAATTTTACATGGGTTGCTTTCTAGATTGCATTGTCCTCTCCACGAGATTTATTTTGTTATTGCGATGGTGTAATTTTTTTTCTATTACTATGAAAAATATTTCAATGTTTGTACAATTTACATATAATTATATATTTGTGCATTAAAAGAATCATTATAATAGAAATTGGCAAAAACACTGCATACTTGAAATTAAGCATATAATTACATATTATTACCTGATTTGTTACACGATAAAAACTTAGCATGGTATATTTTTAAGGAGGAGGAAAGAGCATGTTCCCCTGGAGCGAGAAGAGACATATGCATTGATCCAAAAACATACTGCAAATTGGGTCATTTTCATCTGCTACTTGAAGATTATGCGAAAGGTTTGTTTTGATTATTATAACTGACTAAAAGCCTCTGAACAGCTGTATTTGACCAGAACTAATACTTGCACATAATAGTTAAAATGTGTAAATAGCACTTTTTTTTATATAACAGTAACTACTGACAGGTCTTATAAGATCCCATTAGAGAAGCAGCTGACCATAACTTTTGAACATTCTTTTATTAGCTTCAGCTGTATGTTTTATATGTTTGCATCTACCAACACCTTTAAACTGGTTTGTTTGCCAGTTTAAACGAACGGATTTTATTCATAGTATGTTCTCTTATCAGGAATCTGTGACAATACAGTAATTTAAATTTTTCTTATTATGCTGATTAGGATCGCCTGGATTAATTAATTTCATTACATATACTCTGAATTCTTATTCAGAGTATATGTAATGCTTGCTCTTGCAAGATACAGAATTTTCGTAGATCTTATCTTAAAAGTTTGTTTTGCTTTTACTAAAGTATATTTATCTTACACCATGTCAGTAAATAAAATTACTTCCCGAGTTTAATCTAACATAAAAAAACAGTTTTAATTACAGAACGTGTTTTAAAAAAATTCTATCATTTTTTAATATTGGTCCTTTGCAATTATAATTCCAATGCAGGAAAAGACAGAGCTGTATAAAACATCTAGCGTCATCACTTTCCCTCCCTGGAATTAGTACCGCTTTAAGACGACATACTAACCCTCCGGGTCATTGAACATCTGGCAAAAATTGAAAATAGATTAAACGTCCAATATGTATCACCATTATTTTTAAACCCCATAAAAGAAAAACCGGAGAATTACTTTTTTGCCTTCATTTACATAATCATTAAGTAATAATTTAATTAATTTCTTTGTCAACAGCAATGTCAGCATACCAAAAGTTCTATGCACTTGAGCAGGACAACTGGAAGGATCCTTTGTTCCTGTATGGATTGGGCTTGTGCTATTATCACTACAATGCATTTGATTGGTAAGTGATTTTTTTATAGTATACTATTGGGTATATGAACAAATCAATCAAGAAGTATTTAAAAAACATAACATTAAATATTTATACTTAATGTCAGTTTATGATTGGTCTGTGCTTCTGCATTACCAAAAAAAAGGTTTAATAGAATTAGTATGAATTTAAGGCAGTTGCAAAATAAATAAATAGACTTGTTTATTGTTATAATAGTCTAAGTGTTAAAAAAGTAACTAAAAGTCATGTTTACAACATTCAACTTTATAGAATGTTCTTATTTGTAAGAAAATCTCTTTAATTTCACTGAAAATGAGTAAAATTATCATATTTACATAAATTTGAATGAGTACAAATAACTGTATACCTGTTAAATATTGCATTGATAAGTTATTAAGATAAACTCTCATTTTCTAGAAAATTTTTATATTTTTTACCAATTAAGATGAGCGCTCAATACCCCAATATTTTTTTTATTAAAATAAAAAAAAAAAAAACTAAAGAGATTATACATAACTGTAGAATAATTATTTAGTTTTTGTACTGAAAATTACCTCAATATATAGTAATACATTTAATCTAGTAATTTTTGTAGTATGAGTATATATAATTTGAATTTGGGAAACGTTTTCAATTTAATATGCTAGGGGTTATACTGACGATTTTTCACTGACAATTAAAATATTTTAATTACTGTACTTATGAAATATTATAAAAAGAATTAATGTATTGCTAAATAGTTCATTTACTAGTTTACCTATCAGATTAACTTTCTATAGGGAATAGGGTTCCCCTAGTCCACGCCAGGTTCCCTGTCGCGAGTGGGTTTTCTCCATCCCTTGGTTAGATTATTAGATAATTAATTAACCATCCCATCTTTTTATTTGACGATCTCTTTGTCTTTTACCGTCACTCTTTCTTTTCTCTTTGGACATCATTCTATAACGTCTTATGTCAATTTATATCTGTTTGCCCTCATGATATGACTTGTCCAATTTCCAACATTACTCACTTTAATTTTATTTCTTATTCTTGAAAGTTCCCATCGATCTCGCAGTATTAAACTCCGTCCGTATTTATAAAACACTAGCTGCGCCCCGCGGTTTCACCCGCGTAAGTCCGTAAGTAGGGATTAAAAGTTGCGTATATGTTATTCCAGTTGTTGAACTATCTACGTACCAAATTTCATTGCAATCGGTTCAGTAGTTTTTGCGTGAAAGAGCAACAAACACACACACATCCTTACAAACTTTCGCGTTTATAATATTAGTAAGAAGTAGGATAAGATTAAATGTGCCGTATTTTTCATGATTTTCGGTAGATGGCGCTATATGTTTTAAAACACTTTAAAAACCTTCATTACAATTACAATAATTGTATAATACTATAATTATTATAGTAACGGGTTTGCAAAACCTTACTATCACATTTGATTTTATGGAAGAAAGACAGAAGAATTAAAATAGAAAGAAAATAACTCTTAATAATTTCTAATTTGTTTTTGTAAAGTCCCCCCTCTGGTCTCTTATTATTGTACCAGTATTTGTATAAAGTAAGGCATACCTAGTTATATACTAATGAATTTATAAATAGTAGCTTGCCGAGCTCATTTCGCTTAACGTTTGATTTTTTCGAAAATTATCTTTATTAGTTATAGTTAAATGGCTTCACAGGAATTAAGCGGCCCTTATCATCTAGGGGCCCAGGGCAAGTGGTCAAATTGAACATTGGTAAAGGAATTGTTTAATCTTAAATCTTTTATAAAGTATTTAACTAGTTTCATTTCATATAACATTTTCATAACATTAATCAAAAATAGATTTAATGAATTATGGGAAAATAAATTATAAATATGAGATTAATAATTATATAAATATAGTAAAGCAGAGTTTACAGTGTGATAAGTGATAAAGTAATGGAGTCCCCCCATTTAAATAAAATAAAAAATTTAATTTTATAAATGCATAATGTTAACTATTTATATGCTCTAAAGTAAATGATTTACCTAATATCAGGCAATTTTATGCTTACAAGGTAGTAATTATATGCAAGTGGAGTATGGTCATAATAGTTGAGAATCAACAGGTGCGCAAAGGTGCATTGAATGAAAAATTGAAAAATGTATGTGTGTAATTACTTAATAACAATATCACTCCCTTCTGGGATACCTTTTATAGGTTTTTATATGGAGGATTGATTGTGTTGTTTGAATTTTCCAATCTATTAGATTTTTTGTTAGATCAAGTGGAAAACACACCTTGGAAATATCTGTGTCCACAGGTATTTCCGATGTAAACGTTATTTAAGTATATCGTGTTTTTGTTCTATTTCCCTAAGATCTGGGTTTTTCTTTCTAGGCTTTTAAATTTTCCTTTTATACTGATAGAAGGGAAAATTATATTATATTATTATAGGATATTGATAGTTTATTTATATTATGAGTTTACGTTTAGAATATTTAACAAATTTATATTCTTTGTATTTATTATATTTCAATAGTCTTTGAACATAACTACATAAGTTTGTGATGTTTTTCATGCTAGGGTTGTTTGACATTTTTTAGATCCTAGCTAGCAATTAAAATTAATATGTAATATTAATAGAGTTAGCTTAGTATTGATATAATCTAATATTCATGAGAAATCAGTTTTCTTGAATTTTGGTTAAATATTCTCAGCCAAAAATAAAGACGCAATGTTTTATTCATCCAAATATATTTCGAACAAAGCCATGAATAAAACATTATATTTATTTTCATAATGCTTTTAAATATCTAACAATTATTTTTTTAAGTAGTCAAAATTTAAAAGTAGATGTAGAAGGTGTCCTCGGTATAGACGTATTGTTGTTGCGTTCCGCATTTGGTGGTTTAGCGACGAAAAAGTGTGTACCTATCTATGCTGTGATTCACCGGACGTAGGACAAACGCGGGGGGAT
>NC_052111.1:6111474-6127247 GCF_012273895.1 Zerene cesonia | reverse complement strand
AGGGCGGGCGCGGTAGGGCGCGGCGGCGGCGCGGGGCGGTGCACGTTGCAGCGCGAGGTCGTCGCTCGCTCGCGCCGCGTACTGCCAGTCGGGAGCGGGATGCGGTGACGTAAAGTGCACCGGCGCGGGCCGCGAACGTAGTGTAGGACGGGACGTGTCGTGTTTCGATAGTTTTATGAATCGAATGCCTGCTCTGAACCATCCTGTGTGACTGTGCTTGTGCTGATACCTGTGACATCGCCCCTTCTCTTCACTACGCGGGTCACGGCGACCGCATCTGCTCCGGATCCGAGGATCCCCGAAATGGTGAGTGCGGTCGAAGCTCCCGATCGCGGTTTGTTTACGTCGGCCCTTGTGCTGCATCTCTCTCTCACAACCTGCCGCCCGTATACCCTGCGTCGCTTTCGTGCGCGACTCTTTCTATTTTGTTTTGTTTTCCAAAATCCAGACACCTACGTCGACGGCTCCGAAGCTGGTCCCGTCGGGAGATCGCGTTTTTGTTTGTGTGCATGCTTAGTGCATTTTTTGTAGTATCTTTTCGCAGGTAGCCGAGGGATCCTCCCCCAATCGCTTATCTACACGGCTTGCAAGTTCGCAAAATGACGACAAAAAGTGATGAATGTGCAAGCGGATAATGAGCTTGACGTTGCATAAAATGTAGGTCGATGGTGTGTGGCCGCAACAGTGCTGCACGCGATGTCGTGCCGCTCCCTTCGCCTAGCCGCTGCCGGCCCTTATTATGAAACACTCTTTGTAAGTCAGTCTAATTCCCATTGATCAATTGGGTAAATGTCAATGTAAACAATGCAACTCATTTCTTCCAGCTGATATTGAGATCAAGATGGTATTATTGTTCTAATTTATTTACCAAACAGCATTAACAATATAATTGTTGTATTTGATCTGTAACTTTGCTTCTTATTTAAAGTTAACATATGTACGTAATCACCCATATTATAAACGAACAAACAAAAAATGTGGTCGGTACCCACATCCGTTCTATTGTCATTCGTCAGGTATGTTTCTTTCCGGCCCTTTCAAATAGAAAGTATGGAAAGCGTTTAAGTATATTTTACTACAGATTTAGCCATTCACGTCGTCGGTATCTCAGCGTCTTGATTCACGCGAAGAGCGTATCGTAATAATTACGTATAGTCACAGGAAAGTGAGTCATGTTGCCATACAGCCGGTAGTTTCGCGCAATTTTGTCCGCGCGTCATTGGTTCAGTGAGACCGGTAGTGCGGCTTCTGCGATATGCTCGGAAATTCAATGAGAACGATTAAACAATACATTGTATCACAACCGGGAAAACCACGATACTAACTTGACACAATCGCATTGACAAGTATTTCCATGGTTCCAAATAAATAGTGTCAGACGGACAGATTCCTAAATTCGATGAATAAACGGATCCGTTGTCAGAATATTTATTAGATTGATTTGCATAATGTTCGGTGTCGGGAACTTGATAGTAATTTGACCTCAGAATAGCCACAGGTATAGGCGGTTTTTTTTCTGTAAGTATTTCAAATGCTACGTCAAACAGTTTCACCTTACGTTCTATGATCAGTTTACCATCCAATTGCTATCGCCAACCGGTCCGGGCATTATCACCGCTATCCGCCATGGCTAACGGTATCTTATGGATCCCAGAGAATAGACTTGCGTAATTTATAACAGACTACGTTTCTAGTCCCTTTGCTATAGCTATGTTTACGTCAACACAAAAAGCGAATAATATTCCCGATTTCACCGTGATTTGTATTGAAATTATTCACGTTGTTCCATTGTCATTCATAAATTCATATATCTGGCAGTGATGATATTACGAATGTTCCAGTCGAGTTACAAATCGAAGCGGACTGTTTTTGAAGGATTTTACGGTTACATTATTATTCGAGCCGCATATTTTTCATCATTTATGGGAATGAGTAAAAAAATAAATGTGGATAAAATCACGTAATTGCAGGCTTATTTGTTTCTTAAATTCTAAGAATTCATAGGACGAGCGCTTGACAATTCTTTTAGATTGCAGATTAGCGTAGTCTATGTCTAGTTTCTTATAAGTTGGGACGTTCTTGGAAGTCACTGTACACTGTAAACGTTTAAAAAGTCGTCGAACTCGAAACTTTTTTGCTCATTAATACATTTCGTTCTAAGAATACTGTAAATCTTGCATCTTGACAATATTTTTTCATTGCTTGAGCACGTATATGAATGAGGTTGAATGTGTTTTTGCCAGGAACATATGGCTTGAACTTTTTTGCATTATGCAATACCTTCGCTCATTCTTTAACAAACCCAGCTGCCAAGTTGAGGTATTCGTACGATAGAAATGAAATGCTAAGTAATAAGTAATCTATAGCAGCTTGCGGTGGCGCGTGCGAAGCAGGTGTGGGCCGGCTGCTGTCACACCTGTCGTCGCATCAGCTGCGTCTTGCTAACCTTTGTTCTACCACACTTAACTATGCACTAAGCTCACGGCATCTGCATGTGAAACTTGCCCAAGAACTAACAGACGCACAGTGCTCAATAACTCGTTATCATCAGCAAGCTTGTATATAGGGTCTCTTGTTATATGGGTGGGAAATTTTGATTCCTTTCAATACTATGGTAACTAGTTCATGAATTCTATTCAGAAGTATCTAGTGGAGTGACATGTTGCTTTTATCATTAGAACAAATGTTTGACGTATTTTATCCAATTTCAGTAATCGAAAATTCCGTGAATACATTGTATTGTATAGGTAACTATTTGATTGCGTAATCGTATGACATAGTGGAGAGCCTTCAGTACGTTTAGCACGTAGTAACAGTTTATCAGGCATGGCTTATCGCTTGTAGTAATTGCATATATACTTTACAACTCGATAGTATTGTAGTATCAATTGTCTTACTGTACTTCGTAGTGGCCAAATCAAATAATACATCCCGTATTACTTATATGCTTTCTTTTTCTTGAAATTTATTTCTGAGGACCATTTTACTTAATAGCATTTTTATCCGCATCACCAATCCGCATGTAAAAAAATTCGTGTTGAAGAGCTTCAAATAAACGCGACACAAAGCGAAGCAAGAGAGTATTGTTCCTTATTGTTCCATACGGGCCCCGTGGCAATTAGAACAGGTAGTTACGTATTTCTACGAAATCGTGAACAAGAATTAACTCAACCTGTATAGTCAGTCCTTAATGCAGCTGTACATACAATACGCTTTTATTTATACTTCATTTGTTTGATCGTGTTTCGCTTATAATACTATTTGTAACGCATACTCCATGAAGTAAAGATGTAAATGTAAACGATTCTTTGTTAAAGACGATGATTCATGTCTAAAATATCTATTTACATAATATTAGAAGTGGCTGATATAAATGTCGATATCAGATTATAATTCACGTTTATCGAGTTGCTAGATATATATTTTTAGCTTAACTAAGATTATTATTTTTTAAGATTGCACACTGCTTGTAGAAAATGTTCTACTTTAAATATTTAAATATAATTGAGATATAAGGCTACACAAAGCAATAGTCGGTGCAATTTTATGTTGACTCAGAAGCGATGTCTTTGACATCATATTTCACCCTTGGCCGTGTCAAAGCCCCGAAGATGTCCTGTAGTTTTCATAAATGGCAAGTTTTATGAGGGCCGGTTATTTACGAAGCGTCCGACGCGTGCCGCGCGCATAATGTGTTCGTGCGATCGACTCACAGATGTATCGTGCAACGCAACGCATCCGACCTTGCTCCTTTTAACGCTGTTCAATATTTTAATGCTCGTTCTAGAATATCGACATAATTCATATCTGTAATAATACTGTACGAGTGTTTTTCGTTACATGAGTTTTGTTAGGTAATGATAAATAGTCTATTTTATATTCAAGTGTGTTGTCATGTTGCTTTCAACGTTATTTCAATAAATACATGTTGACATTATACCGTAACAAATAGTTAAATATGCGATGTATTCGTGCCAGTTATTCAGTAATACCAATAGTCGTTAAACCGGAATCCGTTGAGTACGTTTCGGCATAGTTGGTAAAGATTTCCAGCGCAATGTTTGTACACAACCTACCTATCGTATGTAGCTTGTGTTCGGCGGCGGTCTCCGACCCTAGTTAAATAGTGCATCTATGCATCTACGGAAGATGTACGGGCGGAGCCCATTTCCCCTGCCCCCCTCACTGCGTGCTCCGCGTCACGTACGCATCGGCCCTTTTACGCATATAGAAGCGCGTTAGAGAGGGGCCGCGCGCGCACTCTCGTCCTCTACCAACTCGCCCGCTAAGGGTACACGTTATTAGCTAACCCCGCCGCTCCCCTCGCCACATCACATTTCGCCCTTCGACGCTTTTCGGTCGTCTAGACGCGACGCCCTCACAACACGGAGAATAAATCGACATAAAATTACTCGATGTAGCATTATGTTTTGTATCTAGGTCAGGATTCAGGATCTAAGTACAGCATGGCTAGTACGATGGTGACTGCGCGCGGTCGTCGACACTAACGGATCGCTATTTATACCTGCTTCGTAGTGCACCGGAACTCGCTCGATGCATTCACTGCAAGCGTCTCTTCTCTGCCAATGACCTCTTTAGCATGTTAAACACACTTCCTGAAACATGAAAGTTCAAAAGTATATGACATAGGATTGATTTCAATATCTTACCTATTTACCGAGTTCTTATTTTGTATGAGTTGCGAAATAAAGTTATGGCAATTGCGCCCTTCAGCTTTGTTTAGGTTGCGTCATACACCGCCTACATCTGTAGGGCTCGCCACCCACGAATGACATGAACTGTGTCAAGCAGCTTGCCCTAGTTTTTATCATAACTACAGTACTTTGTACGTTACGCCCATATCATTTCCGTATAATGTTTCTTTGAAAACTTTAGAGGTTTTCAATATAAGTTTCTAATGATAATAATATTCAATGCAACTCTTATATTTCACATCTAAATATAAACACATACTTCTTTGTAGTTTATCGGTTTTTGTTTAAAATAAGCCCAGACATCGCGGAGAAATTGTTTGTTAGTGATTTAACATCAGCCTTATGTCTGCGAGTGGGTGCAAATGAACATTGGATCTCTACTCGATCTGCGAGCGTTGGCCGCACTGGAATTTCCGCGAAAAAATCGGCGCGTCACATACCTACCGCGTCACTGGGTCGCGCGACGTCATGGTACAAGGTCGCAGTCTATATTCTATAACCAATATTTGACTTCCTCATTATTAATTAGAACAAATGAGCGGGACAAAGCAAGAACGAACGCAAGCAGATATGGAAATTGCATTCAAGTACTCTTCGGTTCTAGATTTTATAAGTCGAAAATATATACGATACATATATACAATGCTATTTGAGCAGTTTAAATTAATACGTGCATTCATTTAAGCTGTTAATTAGTTGCCAACTTTTGAGCGGTCTTTGTCGGCGCAAATAGAATTTAAGAATCAATATTTTCTTTATTGCTATATATACTTACAATAAATGATTATTGATTGGAATGTGATGATATGAATAAATCCGTGACTCAGGTCAATGGCACTCGACATTCAACATAAACTAAATCTTGTGATTACGTTGCAAGGTCTCGGCTAAATATTTTGTGAATTTGTAAAATCTAAATTCCAGTCAAATACAAACGTTACAATAACGCAAATAAAATTTTAAAATCTGCTTAGAAACGGATTTTATTTGATTATGTTAGGAACGTTTTCCTTTATTTGAACATAACTAAAATGCTCACTATCAAAAGTGATTGTGATAACAAACAAGTTCGCCGGACACGATTTGCGTAGGTGAGAATTTAGTTATCTACATTGTGCGCGAAATAAATTGTAGATAACACAAATTGCGTAAGTAAACACATCGCATGTTACGTACAGTGAAATAATACAGATAACGCGATAAAACTGTGACTGTACTGCCGTATATACTAGACGTCCATTTAAACTTTAAACTATACGAAACTAAAATAGGTTTGAATTTTAAGTTATGAAACAGAAATGTATACAAATTAGTAATGGAGCATAGTTAACAATCCAACGAGATCCTTCATACATAATTATGATACAAGAAAGCTGTTCTCACGGATGTTGATTCTTACTTATTTAGCTAGCATGTAAACTTGTACAATAGGCATTAGAAAGCGGCCGGTGACCACAAAAAGGGAGCATTGGAAGGGCTCCGTTTCGACTGAGTCGCTTCTTGCGACACGGTGAACTTACGTCACTATTGAACGGCAACCTCTCCCCGCATCCCACGGTACACCATACCCCGTACGCAGAATCGCCAAATACGGACTCTATTGTATACCGAACAATCTCCGACGTTGATGCCTTCTAAATTTTCACAAAGGGTTCAACCCTTCTAAATCGCAACGTTGGGGATGGGGCATAGTTTTTAATTTCATGCATGTAAATAAGTATTGGACTTGTTAGGACACTTGTGTACCGCGAGTTGCAGGGAAGTCGTCAAGGGCACTCTATTTTGTAATGTAATAATAGCGTTGAAGGTTGAGCTCTTTTTATGTTAGGGGAGCATCGTTTTGCATAATTCTGTGAACGATTTTAACAACATGTTCGATATTCAAAGCTCAACATAATATTTGGACGTTATCTAAACTGAGGAAGAAACAAGAATTATAATGTTTATTTAACGACCACATAAAAACTCGTTCCCATAATACGAGGCGGGCGTATGTGATAATCTGTTGTTTTTAAACATTTATAAAACAGTTCTAGAAACCAGTCTGATGAAGCTTGTATTTGTTGAACTCGGAGTTTTTTATTAGCGCATCGGGCGTGCATTTCTAGTACTGGTTCAGAATGCAGCTGTACTGAGCTCACTTCCTCATTGCACGGCCTCGCAGTGTCTATACATTGCCTTCTATATGTCTTATTTGTGCGTGTTTTGTGCACATGTGTGATTTCCTATACCTATTTAAATAACGACGATATTCCATTTGAACAAAATTAAATTTATAACGCTTTGCAGAAAGAATAATGTTAAATTGATACATACTCAAGCCAAATTAATTTATAACTTATCACAATGTAACCTCTGCAAACTAGAAGCCTGAAGTACCGTAAGGATGGCCTCTACGTTCCCGGTCACTCCAAGCGGAATAACCGGCTTGTATCTAATGTTTCCTTACTTTAATGCAAACAACTGCCTTTCGATTCAATAACTTAACGCTGTATTATTCTATGTCCGTTATATTACAACACCTCGACAGATTTATATGACACTCCTGTTAATGTTCTGGTATAGTTTGTTTATTGCGTTCAAGTCGATTTATATTAATTTCGACTTGATTTTACGTACCAACTAAAGATTTTGCTTAAAACTTTTAAATTTTGTAGATCAAAATTATTTCGGAGGTAATTTAAATTGTTCATTTCCACCTAAAGCCTATTTAGAGAAACTTATTGCTTTTAAATGGTAAGAATACTTAGCATGATTCCGTTTATACAGGTCACGGCAAATATGCGCGGAACAACTGTAGCCATGAAGTTAGAAATACTCTGCTCATAATCCGAAATAGATATTGCATATGAAACTCTAGTATATCTTAGAGTACGTATGAGTGGTAGTTATCGAATCGCACGAAAGTAGGTCAACTTGTATGACGGCAGCGATAAATGAGCCCTCGCTCGTTCATTATCAATTTGTGCAATATATGTGAGCCGCTGCTTTTGACTCAACTATGTACAATGTACACGGAATATGTCAACGACATGACACAGTTCGATCGGATTATCCAGCTATCGATCCACAGTGGCGGCTAAAAGTGAAAATGAAAATGTTGAATTGCAATTTGCAACTGCGAAAATGGTTCGAGGTCAATTCAAAATATGTACGAGGATCTATATAAGCGTTGCTAACTAAATTTACTTTCATTCCTGTTTGCATTGTTGGCGCAAGTATGTTTACATAAACAAAATGTTGCCACGGCGATTGGTTCGCTTTTGTGTTTATCGGAATGGCTTTGTTTTGCAATTGTATTTTCATTTGTATTGTATTATTGTAACTATATTTTATAGTAAAACTAGCTGCACCCGGCAAACGCTGTTCTGCCTTACTCTGATCATTTAGAGGTATGAAAAATAGATGTTAGCCGATTCTCAAACATACCCGATATGCACACAAAATTTCATAAGAATCGGTTAAGCCGTTTCGGAGGAGTATGGCAACGAAAACTGTGACACGAGAATTTTATATATATAGATTTTAGTGCCAGTATTAATATTGATTTTGTATTTAGTTGAATGTGAATATGCTCCTGTTTCTAAGATGCATAACTTTGTTTTTTCCTTTTTGAATGGACAAAACAGTTATTTTCTTCTTACCTTCTGTGAGCGACAATTTTTATTTAAGATATTTACAATACAGTGTCATTCACTTTTATGTGTCATGCTGCTAAGCTAAAATTATTTTGTATTGGCAACTGTTGGCTGTTCGCTCTTTCCGCAGTAAAAATAAATTATGCTGTTATAAAAGCTTTGTTTATTTTCTTTCAATTTTATGTCAATTGGTTCAGCAATAAAAATAAAAAGTTTACGCAATAAAACTTTAAGAACTATTTCTTATTCATCCATTTCAATTGGGTAATTTAAGAATTGTCAATTGTTTGTTTCTCTAATCATCCTATTGAACAGGTTATGTCGTCTCACTTAAACAGTATAGATATGGTTATTGATTCATAAATAGGGCGAAGGTTTTTTATTGTGAGTTCTAAATAAAGTTTGATAGATAACAAGCAAACTTAAATGCAGTTCGCATTGCATTCAGTTGCCGTGGTACCAAGGTCGTGATGCAATGTGGTCAGGTGAATTGTAGGTACAGTAATGTTGAATGCATCGCGTGATTGCGTCACGTATATATTGAGCGTCATTACTCAAGCAATTTACTTTATTAATGGTTTTAAACTGTGTATGTCATCTATGCTTTTTCACTTCCGTTTTAGTTTTTAATTGTACAGCAACGTATTTATGAGTGTGTTTCGAAAATTGGTTGCCAATTATGGCTCTAACATCCGAAATATCATATTGCTGTATACGATTGCTTCCATCGACAATCTTCGCATCAATCAATGATAATAGACAAATAAATCTATATCGTTAATTACCCGAGTTTGAGTTTAATGACCCTTGTTTTTCGATTTGCGTGACATTTACTCATAAAACTTGAAAAAAGAAAAATCATGCATAAAATTTATTTGTTCTAGATCTTAGAAGTGTAGCAAATGCTCGCATAAAAACATTGACCTCGGATTTTCTTTCGTGACCTGGTCAATCTCGTTTCAAGCCCTCGCGTTAATGGGGAAGTGGGTTATTATTACACTTAACTAACATTCCCCTTTGCTTGACGACGTCGTGGCCCGTGGGAAAGCTTCGTTCATTGCCGCTAGCTACATCGCGAGGTCTAGCACATGGGGCGCACCTAACGACAGCTTGCTTCAGTTATGTAAAGTGTTATGCTGTGGCGAACGACGAATGAACTCTATAAATAGCGGTCGATCCGTCCTTGAGCCGCGCGAGTGCGCAGAAGTAGGTCAGGCCGAGCCGAGCGGTGGTACTTCCTCCCCCACACTCCACGTTTCCCTCCCCGGCAACACCTCTCGCGTACCAACTGTACAGCTGCAATGTTGGCAAAACGAGTAGCTTCCGTGTTTATTTGCTTCAACTCTTTCTTGTGGGCGATCTTTACGTCTGGAAAATTTTGTTGACATTTGTCTCACATTCTATGTTATTCTGAGGGAATGATAAGAAAAAGATCTATATACATAAAGGTAAATAACAGGTAACCGTAGTCCGTATCAAATGCTCTATCAAAAATAAATAATCTTTCAAAGAGACCCTGCAGGCCAGGTGCATATTCCACTATTGTGAATCTCGAGATGAAATATAATTCAAACGCATACATGTATTAAATCGCTCCTGCCATCTTATTACAATAATTTCGTTACCTGAACGCATTGATACCTCGTTTTTGCCGGCAGGTAGCTGGTCGGATTAAGGCCCTCGCTCGAGGTTAAGTACATAATGAATCTTTACGGTAATTTCTCATCAAAATAAATTCACAGAATCTATCAAGTAATACAAATAACATCCTTAATATCGAATAAAAATAAAACAAGGATAACGAAATACGTTTATTCTGAAATTTAAATTTATTGTTATAACGAAAAAGTTACACGTGTCGCGTTATCAATTGTGATATAGAATTTATTGGTATTAGAATCTATTTGAATATAATACATACGTGAGTGAGGGTTTTATGTATATACAGACTTCTCTTGTTATTCTTATCTGTAGAACCTCGTAATATTGAGCATAAAGTGTAAAGTAAACATGGTCTACCGATGGGTAATGAGTGTACTTAATGGAAAGGCATACGAGTGTAAGAACAATGTCATGCTATCGAAGCACAAAAACATCCTTTGATGTTCTGACGCGATCGCCTCGCTCCAAACCTGTCGAGTTTGAAGTATACAATGGTCTTCGTAAGGGGAGGTTGAATTACACTTTTTAGACAGTCCGTTCTTATCCATCCAAATAGCATTGTTGGGATACAACCAGTAAATGCCCATGGTGATTTTTTAATGAGAAATATTGTTTTCTTAGAGATTAAGGTTAAAATATGACGTACAACCTTATTTTGGTGAGACAACAAACAAAAGTTTCAAAAAGTTCTGACATTACGTAAGCTTTCCTTGTAATCATTGTATGGCTTCTTTTATAACGAAATTGGTATGAAGAAATAATGTAATGAACAAGTACCTAACATAGCGTGATATTCACCAATTTTCTTTGGGAAATAAATAATATATTATTATTACAATAATTGTTAGTAGAGCCAAGTAGAGCGATACATGTGAATAAATAATGTTAGATGGCATTAAGTGTACGTGAACGCTGCTGCGGGCGATGTCGGTGAAAGCTCTCGTCCATTCCTATGTGTGCGTATGTAATCGCTATTTAATTTGGTCCGTGGTATCGTGTACAGGACGCCACCTGCCTCACTCCTTTGTTTCGACTTGCAAATGTCAGCCGAGGTCATCTAAATAAAGTTATACCCGAATGCGTCCGATTCGGAACGCGATCGCTGTCTAGACGTTGCGTTGCATCGTCCGATCGATTGCACGAACGAGCCTCAGACGGTCATCGACCCCGCGGGCGCATCGGTGACGTTACGCTCCGGTGATGCGCTCCTCAATAACCACGTCCACGGATGTTACGGACACGTCAATTTTTGTAACAAACTCCTGCGCTGACTAGATTCTTCATACTTTTTTCTCGCGTTTTTGTTCGACAGTTGAAAGCCCCCCGTTACTTTACCTGAGCTCTTTTTCTTTACAAAAATTCTATGACTTAATTCCATTGAATGTTATGGGCTGTATGGCAATCTCTGTGAAGAATAAATAGCACGTAGATTTTGGTATAGTTAAGCTTAAATTATAAAAACACTGCGCCATTAACGTGCCGATGCGTGCTCGGAACGCATTTGTAAAGAACACCGCAAAAAATCATGCATTGAATGTTCCAGAAGTTTAAGGATCATTTTGCCGCATTGTTGTACAATAATATTATGGTTCTTATTGGTTTTGCGTTTGCTTTTATGATTATTGCTTTTTCTAGGTAGCAATGTACTAATAACTGCCTGAGCTTCAAGGACATTCAAGAGCAGACAGCTACAAAGACATTACCCTCGGCTTTCGAATTTTTTTACGTATTTGCATTGTTATCTCAGGCAACTATCTAACCATTACAAGCGTCACGCATAAAGAGTAAATATTTGTAAACGAGACACTTCTTTTAACAATCACTACATTGTTTAATTATTATTCTTTGCGTTTTACTCATTTATTTGTTTATTCGAACGTAACCTCGACCTAGTAGATATTTGTGGGTCAACGTTCATTTATCTTTCTCTCCTTGAGCCTCATTTTAATTGATGTATTCATTGATGTGTACAAATTGTACAATGCTCTTTAATAAGTTTTCAAATAAACCACTACTTAGGAAATGAAACCAGAATTGTTATAGTAATCTGCTCGACTGCTATAGATCTAGTAGATGGTCTTGTGGTATGTTTACAAAGGGTGGTGGGTTTTTCCTACTAGGGCGACGAAGGCTCTTCAAATGGCGCTCTACGTGTCGCCGGGATTCACACGGGCGGCGGATGCGCATCTCCGCTTGGCGCTTATGTTCAAGGCGCGAAGACACTGGGGCGCAGCCGCGGTCCACTTCAGAAGAGCAAGACTCTCTCCGCATCAAGACGCGACCTTTACCAGACTCGAGCTGAGCTTCCACGCTGCTCATTTGCTGGAAGCCAGGGGTCTCAAGAAAGCCGCAAGAGATGCCTATCAACGACTTCTAAAGGAGCCTCAATTATCATCTACCCTGAAAGCGGACGTCTGTCGTCAACTAGGTAAGATGTTACCGTTAAACTTGGCAATAGAAACGGATGTTATAACATAACATTCCATGTGTACACCGCCTATTATGTTTAAAAATGTCAGATTGCGAGAATCTTGGCGTGGGAAAATGTTGGGGTTACATGAACCAGTTGCTCAGCATTGAAGTGTATGAAATGTAGTTACATTCGTCATAACGAGTCCTATAAAGTATAAACAAACATTACCCTCGTCGTGCTTCCGTGCACAGGGATGCTTACCGGTTATGGCTTAATGTTATTCAACATACATAATTGTATGGAGTATTGTACATGCGAACTGGTTTACCTTGTAGAGAATGTTCATAGCATGAGCCTGATTTCCGAATATTTCTAGGTCATTATAACTTGACATTTCTTTAAAGCTTCAATTATCGATATTAAATAACAATAAAAACAATATCCAGTTATGTCGTGGGTACAGAAATGTGCGTGTTTTATAAGGGGTTGATGGCAGATAATGTTTCAATTTGTTACCTTTTCGTTTCTTTACAGTATAACTATTTTTAATTTATGTTATTGAAAAACACGTGCTATTATTTTTTTTAACTTTGGTTTGACTTTGACCAAAAAATGCTGAGGTACGAGAGAGAGTAATAAATAAATATGTATTTTGCTTTCGCGTTGACCCTGTGTTTCAGATTATAATTTGTATTTGGTGACCTTAGGTATAAGGAAAGATAGGACAGTTAAATTTTTCGTAGTTTATTTATAAAAGAAGAAAAAGGGATTAGCATATTTTGGAGGGTATTTATAATAGAAACTTAGCTGACATTGTTACCGTCATCACATATCAAATACAGAGTAGAAATTATAGAAATGCTTATATTATGTAAAATTTTAAGAGAATTTTATAATAATGTTTCTCCAGGATGGTTGTATCACCGTTGTGCCTCCCTCGACGAGCCGGCTGCCCGTGCTCGAGCGGCTATCTGGTGTCTGCAGAGGGCAGTGGCGGCTGAACCCGAGTCCGGGGCCGGGTTGTATCTCTTGGGGAGATGCTTCGCGGCGCAGGGCAAAGTCCATGACGCGTTCATAGCGTATAGGAACTCGGTGGAGAAGTCCGAGGGAAACGCTGATACGTGGTGCTCTATTGGGTGAGTGCTTTAGATATAACATTTATTTAGAACAAATATGTATTTTTTTTTTATTTTTACAAATCAACTTCAAGGATACGTGGTAAATTGAGCTTTGTTGTTAGGGCTATTTTCCAAGTCAGTTCGTCAATACGAATAAAGATCGCTTGCGTTAGCTCTAGTCAGTATAGAATGGAGACATTTTAATTATATACAGATGGCATGAGAAGAATAATAATGATTAATTCGTTAAATGTCGCTTAAAAAGGAAGTTCGAATTCATCAAAGAATAAAAGGAATATCTTTGTCATGTCTCATAAGCTTTATTGAAGATATGTTTGTCATATATTTGTTGTGTGCTAACAAAACCTAGTAATTTCAATTAGCTTAAGTAATTGACCAATAAATCGACAAAAAAAACAGGATTAATTAGCGTTGTCGAAGTATTTTACTCGGGCAGAGTAAAAATTTGTTTTGGTTCAAAACGACCATGCTATTATTTGCATAATTATATTATAGCTATGACGTTGAGAGATTAATTACCTCGCCGCCAAATACACATGTATATTTATAACATTTAAATTAAACACTCATATAAAATCTTATACTGCCTAATAAGCTGTGTAGCGTAGAAGACAACGAAGACGTTTCGAATTTATTTTTTATCACAGAACTGGAATATATTCAGGTGTTTCACATCAGTATTCCCACGAATTAATTTGAATGTTTAAAAATAATTAGGCACGGACATTGATGATGTATGTATTCGCGACCACAGTAGGATATTGACATCGAATCGTTTTGTAGCGTTCTCACGATCTCTGGCCGGTTCAGAAGGCAAGAGGAAAAACGTAGCCTAGGATATATGGTAAGAATAGAAGTCTTTATGGAAGTCGTGAGACAAGAAAACAGGCATTGAACTTTTATTACAAGCGTTTCAAATGTTTCTGTCAATGGTATTACGTAACAGCATTAATATCGGCTGGAAAACAGACCGAGAACTAGTTCATTTCTATTTTAGCTTATAGTCTTGGCATATTTAAATCGTCCAATTGTATTTTCTAGTCTCTATGGTAGTAGAGCCTTCTTTGATGATGTTAGGTTTGTACATATTGTTTTCTTCTCTTAAATGCATTACAATGGACTCATCCACGCGCCCGCTCAGTCCCACTTCGACTCAAGCAGTGAACGCTAACCTTATCCACTTCTCTTACAAAGTGCTATCACAGCAACTGCGTTCCAAGCGTACACATGATACAATTGTCTTTATCATTTAACTGTCCTCTCCTCTCGTAGCGTACTGTACCAGCAGCAGAACCAACCGATGGACGCGCTGCAAGCGTACATATGCGCGGTACAGCTGGACAAGGGCCACTCGGCCGCGTGGACGAACCTCGGCAGCCTGTACGAGAGCTGCCAGATGCCGCGCGACGCGTTCGCTTGCTACAACAACGGGGGCGCCGCAGCCACCGCGTCGAATACGGCGCTGCGGCAGCGACTCGCGTTTCTGAGGGCGCATTTGGCACACGCGCCGATGCCCTCCGTTACCGGCAAGTGAGTATACGGTGGTGGGTTGAATGCGATGGTCTTAATGAATTTTGTAGGTGTAATATAGAGAGAATGACAGAGTTGGTTACTTTCTTGTGTTTGGTTTCACGCGAGTATTATACATTTCGAAATTAAAAACTTTTCAACGGATTTTAAACGTCTCCCCGTGACCACGCTCGCTGTAAAGTGTTCGAAACGTCGGGTTAATAATATAATGAATAAATCGCGTTTAAAATCCGTTGAAAAGTTTTTAATTTCTAAAAGAGTTGGTTACGTTAAGTGATTTTTTGGATTATTGTTTTTTATCAATGAAGATGATATACCCGAAAATGTACACTTAAAAAAATGGAAAATAATCTTTTTGATTTAAAAGAGATTTTTTTTATACTAAACTTTTTTTTACTTTTAACTGTTTTTCCATTCATTCCCTGTTCCTTATACTGAATTCATACGAGGTATATTTCTTTATCGTGTCCATAGTTAATATAAAAACGAGAGGTATACCAAAAAACAAAAAATAAATAGCTCGAAACGAATAAGGACATCATAATTAACCATCGTTTAAAAAATGTATCGTGAAATATTTTTTAATCGTGCTATTAACCTATTAGTCCGGTCAATTTAGACCAAAAAATGAGGGTGAAGTTACATAAAGTCCCAACAAGCTGAATTTCTGTGAAGT
>NC_052111.1:6101583-6110474 GCF_012273895.1 Zerene cesonia | reverse complement strand
TTTTAAACAACTTCACAGAAATTCAGCTTGTTGGGACTTTATGTAACTTCGAATGTCTAAATTGACCGGACTATATGCGTATGGGCGCTTCGTACATTCGTTAACTGAGCGAATGCCAATTGTCATACGAACGAGTTTAATTCTCACATAAAACGTCTAGTTAGTGTACACTGTCGGTTTCCGTTATTCGCTTCATCTCTATGCAAATTATACATACTTTGATAACCAGCTTCATAAAAACTATATACAGTCCTTGAAAATTATAATTTTAAGTTTAATATCATTGCAAATTGCACTAACATTGTACAGGTTTTACTTAAATCAGATAATATTAGAATCTGGAAGATATAGTCCAGCTTCATATCCCTACTATCCCTACTATCCCTACTAATATTATAAATGCGAAAGTAACTCTGTCTGTCTGTCTGTCTGTTACGCTTTCACGCCTAAACCACTGAACCGATTTTGATAAAATTTGGTATGATGATAGAACTGAACTTGGGAAAGGACATAGGATACTTTTTATCGCGAAAAAAGGGTAGAAAGGGTTGGAAGAGGGGATGAAAGTTTGTATGAAAGTTCGATCGTCAAACCGATTTTGATGAAACTTGATATGAAGGTGGAGCTAAACGTGGAAAAGAACAAACCATACTTTTTAATGCGAAGAAAATACTCCTTACCATGTCGCGCGATATAAGCGAATTCTACGCGTGCGAAGCCGCGGCCTAAAAAAGCTAGTATTACATATTATTATTACATACAACTAAATGTTATTATATTGTAATCTATACTAATATATGTTTATGTGAATAGTTTTTTGTTTACACGCCCTAATCTCATGATTTAATTTACCGATTAGAAAAAATATTTTATCGTTGGATATATACGTGATCTCTTATACATGTATTTGAATGTATATCGAATAAAGCCGGAGCGGACCATTAATATAAAAAATATCTCAAATCATAATTATTACAAATAATTTTTAACAAATTTCTCAAGTATCAACCGCGCTACAAAGCTTAACTGTTTTAAATTGAATTTCTCATAAAAATAGAGCATCGTTTATATTAAAATAAATAGATTTTCATCTTCAAATTGCACATTGACGATGTTTGCAATGTGACAGGTGAAATGTTAGTGATGAAGTGAAATGCGATTTATAATTTATTTTATCTGTACCTGTAAGTTCATTGGAGTAATACTTGCAAAAGTAGTCAATAGATTTCTTTTTATGTCATTTGTTACACAAGCACAGAACAATAATTGCAAATTATCATTAATTAATGTTGCGTGTTCTATTAAAAAAAATAGTGTGTTTTTATATAGACTAGGTACCTTTTAATACGGAATTCTGTAGAGAAAATACTTTGTTGCATTATATCCCTTTAGTATGTCCCTGATGTAGGTAATTCTTGGTAAACTACTAAGAAGGTATTTCTTTTTTGTAATCTACATATAGTGGCACTGAACTGTATGTTAGCATTCTTAGAGAATTGAACACATTTTTTAACATATTATTAACGTTATTTCAGATGTAGTGTTAGTAAAAAATTTACTTTTGAATACATATTATGTTATCGGAAATATCTATAGTAATGTTATAAAGCTGAAGAGTTTGTTTGTTTGTTGGGTTGAACGCGCTTATCTTGGTAACTACTGGTTCGATTTAAAAAATTATTTCGATGTTAGATAGCCCATTTATTGAGGAAGGCTATATATGTACCAGGGGCGAAGCCGGGGCGGGCCGCTGTTGTTACATATAGGAATAGAGGAATTGTATACAATTATGAAGCTATTTAGCAAATGAATGAAATATTTAGTTTGGGCAAAGGCAATGTAAACACATAGATAAATAATGAACCGCCGAATCTGTTGCTAAGCTTAAAACTCTTCTCTAAAAACTGTTTTTCCGTTTCTATAAAGGCACAAAAAGGTTCCACGGGCGAAGCCGGGGTGGAACGCTAGTTTCGTATAAAGAAACATTTTTAAAGATGTTTCTGTTTCGTTCAAATAACAAGCTTACAATGTCTAATATTAGATAATTAAAAAAATAAATGATAAATTCAATTATTTTTCCTATTTCCTAATCGTCTTTACTCCAAGGACATAAAAATACTCTCACTTTATATTTTCCCATACAATTTTCTAACTAGTCGTTCATGTATTCTGACGTTAGGCGCCGTCCACTGCCATCTATCGAGGAGGCTTGGAACCTTCCGATATCCGCCGAGATGTCGTCTCGCGCACCCAAGTCCGCGCCGCCGCCGTACCCGGGCAAGCGGAGCGGCAGCGGTGGCGGGAGCGGAGGCGCGGGCGGAGGCGGAGGCGGAAGCGGAAATGTCACCGCTCCAGATGACCCGCCCCCGCTGACGCCCAACCAGTTGCAGACGTTGCAGCATTTGCAGAGGAACTCGCACAACTTGTCGCCGCACCAACAAGTATAGTTTGATGATGCGTTTTGTGATTTTCCGCAGGTCTGTGTCTGTCTGTGTCGCGCTGAAACTGCTGGACTGATTTCAATCAAATATAGTAGAGACAGGTTGTTTCCGTAAGACAATAGATTTCGATTTCCACGTACTTTTAAAATATATATTGATTTTATTTATGAGAAGTATCAATCATAATAAATAAGTGAAATTGATCCTTCAGTAATCTCTCTCCCATGTATAGGAAACAAATTATCGACAACTTTTCAGACCCACTTGACCCCTTGTTCCTTTGGGAAAGTCGTATTACGCTGTAAGTCAATTAGAGGCTTATTTATTGGCCGTTGTATTTTATGTGATTACGTTCGAGTTAAGTTTTATTTGTTTCAATGTATCTTGTTAACATAAATGTAATTTTATTGCTGTTTGTTAGCAGAAAATATCAGATAATGTGTATATTATGTATCCATTATTTTACGTGAGTTATTGTAACTGTATAATATCATATTGTTTCAGGCGATGATGCAACAGCTTCTACAGCAGTACAGATTGTCACAAGCGGCGAGATCGCGAGCGGTTTGTATCTAAAATAAGCAAAAATTCTTATCCTTTCCCGTCCCTTTAGTATTAAGACGGCGGCAGGTTTTAGGTCCTTAGGTTTAGGCACGCTATTTGAAAAAGCTATCTTGATGAAAAAATTGTTTTGTACTTTTTCGTTTCTTTTCTCGGTATGTAATTTTGTGATTATAGTAGTAATCGTTCATGTTCGCAATTTGAATTTGGAACGCAGACGATCTTTTTTTTTCAAGATAGTATTTCAAATTTCGAATTGTGAATTTTGAATTTGGAACATGAATTGAAATATTTTTTTGTCCACGTTTATAGGTAGCGAAAAGCGATAGCACCGCGACGAGCGGCAGCGACAACGCGGAGTCGCTTGCTGAAGATTTACTCAAGAAGTTCTCAGATACACAACCTGATATAAAGAAGGAGTCCGCAATGAGTGAGTATTCAGTTCAATAAATTAACAATAAGCATATATAAAAAAAAAAACTGATTCGTTCTAAGTGGACTTGCGAACAACATGCCATCTCTTGACCATAAATATTTTTTATTTTTCGAATTAGCGTATTAATACGTTTTCATTTATATAATTAAATTAAAATTTTGTGTAAACGTTGTATTAAACATTTGGCAGTAATCTCTAAGGTTATTTCTACTATCGTATAAAATATTGCTAATTTACAATCAATAGAAAAAGGAAACAGTTTTTTCCTGGTTCCCCTCGATGTTGATTTTCATGCTAATTTTTTAATTATTCCGTTTCAAAATACGTTTCCCGTTTTATCTTTAATTCAAAATTTATTTGAACAGGAAGGAAATGATTTTATATACCCATGTAATCCGTTATGATTGTAGATGCCAGGGTATTTCCAAAAATTAGTTTTTTTGTACCAAACTGTTTGTTTCCTATGTGTTTAGAATTGTTTATTTCGAAATAATCATTTTTAATTTAATTAAATTTATAAAGAATTCTATGTTTTTTTCATAATTTTTATTTCTGGAAACACACAAACCTAACTATTCATCGTGTTAAATAAACGTTTCGATATTGTATCTAAAAAATAATGTATTTGAAAATAATAAGTATTAATACCTAACAATTATTGTATTGTTTTAACTACTTAATTTTGACTGCGGCTTCGGACGCGTTAAATTCGGAGTAGTTTATAAATATTATTATACATATATACCTTCTTCTTGAATAGCTCTATCTATTAAAAAAACCAATCAAAATCCGTTGCGTAGTTTTAAAGATTTAAACATACTCATACATACATATCCCTATGTACAAAGGGACAGAGAATGCGACTTTGTTTTATACTATGTAGTGATAATAGTATCCTACTTCCTATCCTACTAATATTATAATTGCGAAAGTTTGTAAGGATGTGTGTGTGTTTGCTCTTTCACGCAAAAACTTCTGAACCGGTTGCAATGAGATTTGGTACGTAGACACCTAGACAACTGGAATAACATATAGGCAACTTTTCATCCCGATATACCTACGGGATACGGACTTACGCGGGTGAAACCGCGTGCGGGACGCAGCTAGTTTGGTAATAAAACTAGCACGCACTTCCATTGCATTGAAATAAAATATGATATACCGTTACCGCTCACATGCCATCGAGTATTTGCTGTAATATCTATGTGACCCCATTCGAAAGCCATATAAGTTCCTCGAGCCATTATCTGTTATCCGTTCTTGGTATCTAGCATTGTTAGATCGCGGCAAAGCCAAATAAAGGGCAAAATAAGGAAGAACGACTTTGTATTACAATGTATGTAACATTTACTTTGCTAGCATATGAACTAATTAATAACATTAAGAATAGCGTTATATGTTACGTCACAATGGTGTTAAATTCATATAAATAATGTAGAGGAAACAGGAAGTTTAATTATTATTTTATCACACAAAATCGTCGCAACATCGTATGCTTCATTAATTGAAAATCAAGTCAATATACAAGAGCTTTTCAAAGATTTATTAAACTGATATTGAAATCATGACTAATTATAGAAATTGAATATGTTTATTTAAATAAGTATGTTTATTTAATTATACATTATTTCATTCTCTGATTACGAATTGAATTACAAGCCTACAATTTTGTATTGATGACTACACGGATGTATAGGTTTATTTATACACCGGTAACTCCCGTTCCCGTTGGGGAAATAAAACTATCAACGGGTCTCAAAACTATCTTTTGTATAAAATTTCATCGAAATCGGTCTAGTGGTTAAGGCGTGACGAAATTCAGATCAGACAGACAGACAGGCACAGAGTTATTTTCGCATTTATAATATTAGTTGGCATTTTGTGCTGGTAGCTTAAATAAATAATATCAGTAAATCTATGGAAGTTTCTTATCATATTTTTTATACGAATGCCAAAACTAAACAGATTAAAGTAAATATAAATAATGAAATATTCTTTTATAAATGTTTATTATTTTGTTCGACGACATGTGACATCTGCCAACCCGCACTTGGCCAGCGTGGTGGATTATGGTTTAAACCCTCATAGGAGTCCTGTGTCCCAGCAGTGGGAACACATATCGGCTGATGATTATAATGATGATATGTGTATTTATCCTATTATTTAATTTTAAATTAAGTATTAATGAGTTTTACATTGATATTCTTATTATCATATATAATGAAGTATTCATCTAAGAGAAACAACAACACAGTAAAAAAAAAAATAGTGTTTTTAAATAATTCATAAGATGTGCGATTCTTTTGTATAGGTACAAATTACAATAACTACTTACATAATTATTTTCTATAAAAAACAATTGACGTCCCTTTGGGGCATAAATACAATCATGCCGATTGGTTCAAATCCCATGGAGATATCAAATAAAAAAATCAAAAAAATAAACCAATTGGGAACCTCCTTCGCTTTTTGAGAACGTCGCGTCGGCTAAAAATGTATCTAATATCTGGCAAAAAAAAAATCCCAAATATGTTAGGTTCCACTTAAGTGATTGAACATACAATGTGAAGTCACGCACACCGCCGTAAACGCAAAATTTTAACACAATCGGGATGCGATTTCCTTTTGTTATAAGTAGATCTGTACAGCACTGATTGAAATAGTACACGTTACGTAATGACGCTGATATCTCGCTAAATAGGTTAAATGATAAAATTATTGGAAATGTTGTAACATCGACAACTATTCGATATGATTTTGTAATTGTCATGCTGTTTGTTTAGCTGGTAGATTCGCGGAGTTTTTATATACGCGAGTTTTAATTAAACATTTGTAGTGACAAAATCTATTTTTAAGTTACGATGTTGACGTTTTATCATAATTCTTTTGACATGACAATGAAACGTAAGTATTGTTGTAGCTTTATATTTGTAAGAAATTCCAATAATAATTTCACTTCAATATTCTGGCTATGTGTATATAATTTTTATAAATTGCGTGATGAAAGTGCGTGTGAAATAATTGCCCTCGTATTGCATGCAGTGAGGTATCGGGCACGCATCGAATGCAGGCGATTCGGTCTGTTTATCGCGATGCAGATGGAACGAAACACGGGTTTCTTTAACATCGCGACACTTGGATGCGTTATTGCGTTCTCAGTTTTCCGCCTTGATGCCAGTGGCGAGTTTGAGATAACGTAATGGTGCTGCATACAAGTGCAATATATGTTTCTAGGGTTTTAACTTCAAATTAATATATCGGGAACAATAGGCAGGGATACGACGGGGCAATGGTTTTGAAAGAATGGCAGATGAATGCCGTCTATGACATGATATGAAGGAATGAATACGAGATTGGTTTACCTAAGAGGATTAGAATATATAGCGTAAATATTGGCATCTATAAGTAAGTAGTAAGAGTTGAGTGGAAAAATTTTATTATAAATAATTTTGTACCGACATAAGTATAGGACTTAAAAAGAAATGTATTCCATGAATTAATCTTTATTTCTCAAAAAAAAAAAAATAGTCTCAAATGTCCAATAACGTAATACATAAAAGATTTACCAATACAAATGTTAACAAACATTAACATCGTCGATTCTATTGCTTGGTTGAGATACTACGTGTGGCCTACTTGTAAATAAATATATTTGTTTCATTATATTTCTTGTATAATAAGTTAGGCCGTAATGGAAATCGCTGTATACTAAACGGAATATGAAGGCCACTTGTGCATTTCAACGCTGCCTCCTTACATGTTTTCTATTCCATAAAAAATTAAAACGAAACATTTTTTAAGGCAAACTTAATATCTATATGTGCATTCTTTTTTACACACACACACACACACTTATATACTATATAAAAGAAAAGAGTCGTCTAAGTTACAATATTTATAACTCATGAACGGCTCGACCGATTAAGATGAAATTTGGAACACGAGAAAAAACATAGGACAGATCTGTGGCATTTAGTAGATAAATTTATCCTCAAAATCCGACGGATACGGCAGTTATGCGAAACCGCGCGCAAAGCTTGTTAATAATTTCAACCCCAAAACTTTGTAACACTAAGAGCATAGTGACTCGTATTTTCCTTTAAGTAGTATCAAATATAAATTTAAGCACGATATATCCACCAATTTCCTTCAAAATACTCGATGTCCGCCCAACAGAGGCTGGCAGCAACAGCGAGGCGGTGCTCGGCGGCCGGCAAGCCGTGGTGAAGCTCGAGCCGCTCAAGACGGACCCGCTCAAACCAGTCACATTCAACATCAGCATGACCGCCAAACAGATATTGGACGCCTGCAAGTGAGTATTTGTGGATACTTTACACGTTTCCAGGTTTCCAGGTGGTTGGAGGTTATTGGTTGTTTAGGATCGTCGTTCTATAGCAGTTTGGAGATGGTGAAATGTGTTCCCATTGATGTTTGACATGGAAAATCAGAAGTACTAGAAGTACTACGTTGTTACGTAGACGTCAGCCGTGTATCGATACCCTGGTGGAACTTTATGTTTGATAATATGGCGTCACCAGGTTTTTAAAATTTTAAAAGAATTAATCGTGTATTAAAAGAGTTTTCGTAGAAATATATTTCAATTTGAAGTATGGAATATTTCATAGAATTGAAACATCTTCGTCAATAAAAATATACATAAATAGGAAATTTAATTGCTATCTATTATAATTCTGATGTGTTTTCCCCTAACTCGACATATAATAGTAACGCCAAAAAATCTGGATGGTTGTGAGTATTTTAGTAGTAAACTGATGACAATTACGCGTAGTTTATAGTGTTATAATGAAAATTCAACAGCAGAGTGAATTTTTCAGATAACTAATTCGCTAACTCTTATACTATATGAAATAACAAAATATAGTATAAAATGTTAATATATTAGGATCACATGCTCGCTACAACTTAATATAATTCATAGGTCTCCTATACAATCGTCAGATGAACTTTCACCAACTTCACACAAAGTGAAGCAAAAACGGTAATTAAAAAGCATTTACTAGCCAAACTCATGCATCCCGATATATCCTAACCCAAAGTAAGGAATTACTCAAACTCAAACTTTTGAGATGTGACTATGAATAGACATTAAAACTACCTTACTACTTAAAAAAAAAACTACCTTACTACTACCACTTACTGGAGATGAGGGTAAAATAAAAACATATTTAAAGAGATAAGAGAGAATTTTGAGAATTATAATGAAGAGAGAAATAAAAAAACAACATTATGATTAGAGACAATTTAAATTTAAAACTTTTACATGAGTACAATGAAAATGTAATAAAACTACTTGAAACATAAGCCCAACATTTTGATACTTCTTTTTTCATTAATGAAATTATTAAATGTGTGATCAGTAGCAACATCAACTATATCCATTAGTAGTTACCTTTTTTATTACACTTTAATGAGAGTTCAGAACTATTTTTGGG
>NC_052111.1:6009866-6100583 GCF_012273895.1 Zerene cesonia | reverse complement strand
CGGTGCGGGAGACACGCTGAGCGTGTCATAGCCGCATCGCCGGATGAAAAAAGTTTCTGGATCAGCAGTGAAATTGTTTTATGTTTTTAACAATTTATTGAATTTCAACTGGGTGGGAATCTACTTCATAATTAATTTTTGCCTAATTTGATCGACTTATTATCTCTGTAACACATAAAGCAAACAATCTGTCAGTCCAGGAAAAGGATAATAATAAAATGTAATAAAAACATCATTTATATTGATATTCTTTATTTCTACATCACATACGTTAAATACAAACGTCTAAATATATCTTAGCTTTACTAAGATTCAACATCAAGTGCAATGAATAATGCAAAAAATACTATACTTATGATAAGACAGGAATTCTGCAGTCACAGAAATCTTAAAGCATAAAGAATGACACAATGTTATAAATCACAAGGCATTTTTGATAGACGGAAGAAAGATACAAGTAAATATAATGAAAAAATCATGTACATTAATTTAAACAAAATTGGCTAAATACGTGTAGAGCGAATTTAAAATAGTAACTTTTAATATGGATATGTTCAGAAACTTTGTTTATACAATTCGTTGGATTAAAGCCACGCTATTTTATTCAAATTTAGACGTCCTTATATAAACGGGGCTATTAATTGCAATATTTGCAAATATCCAGTAAATTTTTACTCAACCCAGTGATATTCCCAATGGCAGCATCCCTAGCTGACGTGGACATAATTGTATACAGCTAAATATAATGGTATATTTAAGTAAGCTTTCATAGCACCTATAGTTATTTCACATTTATACTGTGAACTATCTTAAAATACACGATACAAACTGTAAAAATTCGTGCGATTACATCGTATAATTTAAAATTAATTAAGAGAGCACGGAATGAATATAAATTAAAAATGCAGATCATATAAAAATATGTAGTATATGATTAGAAAACTAAGTTTTTCTTCGAAATTCTTGTGTTTGGCATTGTGATTGCACATAATCATTTATACATTCTAAATAAACGAGTTCAACTGATCTTACGAACACCTAACGAAAATACGTTAACTATGATTATAATAAAATAGCAATAACATATTGGATATCTAATAGTAATGATCGTCATTATCTTTATACCAGGGTTTATTAACTTCCATTCCTCACTTCTTACCGTCATCTTACAGTCAAACTTTTACATGCAAACCTTATCGTCACATTATATAACTATTACCCAGACAAACAAAATTCAGTTTTTTTATATTCTACCTACATACACGTTACTTCCGTTTGTATTAAAATCGCATCATATGTGTTTAATTTTTTTATCTATCTAAATTGAACATAAAATTACGTATAAATTGGTATTCGAAACTAAGCATAACTGGCTAAATAACATAGACGAAATAAGAAAATACATATATGAGAATAAAATATAAACATGTCACTCATTTATCATTTGGAAGACAAAATTCGATGAAGCTATATATTATATATACAAGTGATCATTTTAAGGGGACTACAAAAGATAGAATGGCGCACGCACACATTTATACAATCAACGAATCGACGCTCTCGGTCGACTCTATCGGTACACAGGATATCACGCACACATGCGTACATATCTATGCCCAGAAAGCTCATGGTCTCAAAAGAATACGCAATTTATTGAAAATGTAATGCAAAAATATACATCACAATTAAATTAAATTATGTTAATTTAATTATGTTGCTAGCATAATAATTTGACAATAATGCACTATCATTGCCCGTTAAATGAATGGTATTTAACATTTAATGAAATGTTTAAGAGGCATATTTGCCATTTTTTCTATCGTATCAAATAACCATTTGATATTCCGAAGAATATCATACATGTATCTGTATTTTAAAGCTGTGGATCATATACTTTAAGTCATTATTAAATACGCATTTAACTCCTCTAATCCCCATAACATGATACGCATTGATTAACATTAACGATATATTAGTGTGATAATGATATTGCAAATATTTGTAAATAAATCACTTAACCATATTAAGAGGCCTTATAACAATTTATTGTACACATATGCAACTATGGGCGAAACCACGTAAATTTTGCAAATAATAAGGATTTTTTTTCATTAAAAAAAAAAATAACTATAATCAAATGCACATAGAAGTCAACATCGAATTTTATATTAACCTTGGATACAAAAATTTTAATTAACAATTCGAATAACATCGGGCCTGTGTTTAAAAAAAACTCATTTTTTGTCACTTTGTCTACCAGAAGTTTTAAAATTTTCATACCTCACCCTTGAAGCGAGTGGTCAGTTTTAAAAGGGAAACAACAGGTTGGCTTTAAATTTATGCCTGATATTTAGAAAAAAAAGTATAAAAATAGCAATATAATTCAGAATCTAAAAAAATAATAATAACTACAGCCAGAAATAACTATGAATATATAGTCAGAAATATTCACAGTACAAATACATTAATTTTTTTATGTGCGGAATGACGATACTATAAGCACTTCTATCGGTTGGTCTGCTGTTCTATTACGCTAAATTGTGCAATAATTTGTATAACAACTAACATTTAAAATAGTTATTCGATTTAACGTGAATAGTATTCGCTTAAATATGATTTTGAGCATCTAAACTACAGTAACATTTTAATACTAAACAACTGTGCCATTTTCTATCTATTTTGAAACTAAATCAATGGCCGAAATCGTGATTTTCTTGTAAAATAAGTAATTTGAAGAAGGATACGTTGGTATTGAAAAAAAAAAAAAATACAATATACTTTATCTATCTACACGTTCTACTATCTAAGCTTCATCACGGAATATAACCCAAAGTATATAAAATAATTCTCCCCATTTTTTAAGTTTTATACTATTTTGATAATTATTTCTAACAGCATAAAGTGTACATTTGTATAAATAGTGACATCTTATTAGATATCGGTATAAATGTAATATGAGAAATTACATATATTTTAAATGTGACATTGCGCCATCGGTTATCGAAGAAAACAATTAGAATAACACTACGATAACAAAATACCTGTTTAATATTCCGTGAATAATATTAAATGCATAACAGTACTTTATATTGACTCTTATGTCTTTTATAATTAAGAATAACTTGTATAGACAACGCTTCTAGTACCATGTGAATTATTTTTGTGTACAAGGCGAAGAAGACAATATGACAAAGATAAAATTTATTTTAAAGATTAAGTGCGCAATATGGTAACACTTAAGGACGAAAATTGCATGCATTGAGTCTCAGCTGCATAACTTGAAACATTCTGCCACTACAATTTAAACTTTATGATCATACACATAAATTAAAATTCGGTTTTACAGCCTTTCAAATGATTGTAATCAAACAGTAGATTTTTAATACATTCTTTGGTTTAACGATGATCAATTAACATTCATGGATAATATATAATTTTCACGACATATTGTCTTCTCCGTCCAGTATTATAAGGTATGATCACAAACTACGAAGAATTTCGTACATTCACCTGATGTTACCTATCTCTCTCGCTCCTACGTTAAAATAATGCGTTCCATTCACTCGTTGCTCACGTGCGAACGGGACAGAAAACCAGCGTGAAATAGTGGCATGCCACTGTGTTTCGTACGGTGAGTGGGGGAGCCGGAGGCTGGTTTCCTTTTCCTCACCTGACCCAGTCCATTCCCTCTTTCCAATCGTTAATCCATTCCTTTTCCCTTACCCTAAAAAAGCGGGCAGCGTATTCGCAGAGGCCCTACCTTTGCGAACGTTATGGGCGGTGGTGATCGCTTACCATAAGGCGAACCACCAGCTCAGTTGCCCGCTATGACATAAAAAAAACACTTTTGTTTTTACACAGGAGTGACTGAGACGGGTGATACCAGGTTAGTGTACAAAATTCTTCATAATTCGCGACCGTGGTATAGTAACGATTATACCTCGTATATTAATGACATTTAAGTGGATCGCAGAACGGGCTTGCGCAACAGAAGTGCCGAGTCAGCGGACACGATGGGCAGCTCGTTGGTGCAGTGGTATTTGATTAGATGCGGTACGCTTTCGAACACGCGGTCTTTGGTTCGAACCTGAAAATTATTGTTGTGAAATACTATAATTATACTATAACTATAATTATACTATAAATAACTAATTACCCACTGGGGGTTACATATTTTTTACACATTTTAGAAGGCTACTACTTACTAGAAAATATCTTAAATAACTTAAACTTAATACAATTTATACTAATATCGATGTAAGCTGTAACGTATTAATTTGTGAGCTTAATCAAGATTTATTTTTTTATTAGCTTTCCGTTTATGTCTAACCCGTGAAGTAGAGGAAAAGATAGACAGTCTCGGGTTATTCCCCACATAGGCCATTTCACTTGGAATTTCCGAATTAAAACCCAACTTGTGCCATTCTTCGGGTCTCAAACTATCTCTCTACTAAACTAATCTAAACCGGTTCACTAGTTTATGCGTGCATAAGAGACAGACAAACAACTATCGTATTGACAACGTCAGCAGGGATATATGTGTGTGTGCGTGTGTGTGTGCATGCATGTGTATGTGTGTGTGTGTGTGTGTGTGTGTGTGTGTGTGTGTGTGCGTGTGCGTGTGCGTGCGTGTGCGTGCGCTCACCACGCCGTTGGGGTCGACGAGCAGCAGGTGCTTGTGCGCGCCGCGCCGCGCGCCCGTCAGCACGAACTGGCCCGCGCACGCGCTCGACTCGCGCACCAGGAACTGTCCGTCCTCCACCACCAGCTGCCGGGATATTATTGTAATATGTTCATACACGTAGCATGTGCCGTAATGAGTAATTTTTTAAATTTTTTTAAATAGAAAAAATTCTGATCACGAGGTGCGATTCAAACCCGCCTCATTTTGGCAAACTGTAGCAAAACGCCTTGTTCTTGGCCACTCGCACTTGACTTTAGCGGATCACTCCCATGCACCCGATGTCGCCAAAAGTAATATCCCAATCCTTTCCGCCGCGCTCCTCGAGATGACGCTATGAAAAGACGGCTTGTGGTCTATCCACAGCGGATCCTCTCTCATAACTGTTAACGCCACACCCCCTATCGGCCGCGGTACCCCGGACGCACGCGCGGCGCACCGCACACTCACCCGTTCCGCCGCGCTCCTGGAGATGGCGCCATGGAACCAGGGCTCGCGGGCCAGCAGCGCCGCCTGCGCGCCCGGCCCCAGCGGCTCGGCCTCCGGCGCGCCGGGCGACGTCGCGGGGGAGGGGGACGATGACGTCATCGGCGCCGCCGTGAACGGTTCTGGAACGAGATAGAAGGTTATAGAAGGAATTACATATTATGTTTTTTTTTATAATGCGCGAATTAAGTATCATTGAAATTGGAAATAACAGACGATTTCAAATTTGAACTGGAAGTGACGATCTATAAAAATAAATAACCACGATATAAATAAATAGACAAAAATTATACACTCACGCATATCGAAAATATCAGTGTGATGGTTCGGTAGTAGTGCGGTAGGCGGAGTTCTTGGAGGCGGAGTCTGGTTTACGTAGTGTCGGACACTTTCTTCGCAACTGAAAATAATTATTATAATAATATATACTGGACTACAACTGTAATTATCGTGTAGAAATAACAAATCAACTTTAATTCAATGTTTCATAGCTGCAGTTCTTAAGACTTCAGTTACAACTTACAATACATTATAGGTATCCTTGACATTTTAACAAAAACATAGATTAAACATTTTGTTTTAAAAGTAACAATGACTACAATTCAAATAGCACAATGTAAATTGTCTAAAAAAATTACAAATAACATGCAAATTTATGTCATAAATGTTTTCCAGTATCTTACGTAACTTAGTAAAAACACGACAAACAAACTATAAAATTTGCAGAAAAGAATACTTGTGAGTTCTGTATTAATATTTCAAGACGTAATAAAATATGTATCAACTACATAATTTCCAGAAATTCACAACAATAAACACAAACCTATTATCCTTGTTTACATAGTTAAAACCTGACTTGTAAATTAGAAAACATAACAACGAGACATTTATTAACCAAATCATCTGCAAAACACACAGCAAAAAGTATATTGTTTATTATTACACATACACAAAATTATATATTATTTTATTTAATCGATTAACTCACGACGATATAGGTGCTAGAGAGGCCAATGGCGGAGGCGGCGGGTGTCTATGCTGAGATATCGGTGGCACGGGCTCCGGCGGTATTTTGTCCGGCATGTCATTGTAGTATTCTCTATCCTCCAGTGATGTGGCGTCACTCGCCGCTGTACTCAGCGCGCGAGATCCGTTTATGTTTATCCTGTGAATTATGGGGAAATTATTTGCTTTTAACAGATGATAAGGGTAACAGAATGCTGATAAATAGTGTTTTGTATTAAATTATGTCACTTTGGGTGTTTTTTCTCATTGTTAAAAGGTCCCTTGTTTATGATGGGTATTGCTGATTTAATTTTCATTGCAATTATTTGAAACAAATATAAATACACGCAATTGCAAATCATATAGGTATAAAGTTAGAAACTTAAAATGAAAATTTTAAGGCACATATTTGAACTAAACTTCAATAAAATTGTCTTGTCTACAATTCTACACTTCTACACTAAAAATTTGTATTGTTTTAAGGGTGATTGAAATACATGATACAATGATACTAATAAAGTAGAGGTGATGAGTTTTTTCATTTCTTTATCTCAGGAACTAGTGATCCCACTTGAAAAAAAAAATTCAGTGTAAGATCCAGAGTCCATTAATGGATGTAGACTTTATAGATTATATATATGAGATGGGAGATTTATCACTGGGCACAGCTAGGGTGTTTTATATTTAAAGAACAGGTCTCATATTTGGTGTTATGTGGTATTGAAAATATTTCTCTCAATGTCTTATTTATTTCAATCCTTATTTTTGAGAAATCCATGACTAAAGGCATATTTATCATTGATAATCAAAGCAAAGCAATAAATGAGTCATTGTTATAATAATTTATTGAAATTCTTTTTTAAACTTCTTTTCAAGAATATTATGAATCACAATATGAGGAAAACAACCACGTGCGAACTTACGAATTTGGTTTGGTGAGGAATTCCTTAAATCGCAGCTCAAACGCCTGTCCAATTGTAGCGATAACATCTTGTGCTAGTCTCCCACCACATTCAAGTACATAGCAAGCTCTCCATTCGGTAGGTGGTGCTGATTTTGCCACATAGGCTACAAAGTCTAATGAGTCCTGAAAAGCAGAGCAGTAGTAGAAAAAGAGTTCTTGTATATTAAATTTATTTTTTGTAAGAAGGCAGACTTGTTGTCTTGTTTATATTATTTAAGTAGATTTTTTTTTCATTAAGTAAATATCATGTGCCTTTATGCAATAGGACTTGCTTTGCTGATTTTACAACAAAATACATTAAAATAATTCGAGATAGCTGAGAGACAATAAGAAAGGTTAGAATTTATTTGTTATGATTCTGGTAGCCATTGAACAAAGAATATTTTGGTTGATATGCACAAACTGCTATATGGAAGAACAAGATAGCATATGTTATACATATTTCATTTGATTTATTAAAGAAAGCTAATTGAAACTAATCAATTTTCAATTTGTTACAGTATTAAAACCACATCTATAGTTGATTAATTAAGAAAAAATACATGTGCAACAAAATGTAACAAAAACAATGGTAAATTATGATATTAATTATTGACAGACCTCCTTGCATTCAAATGTAACACAAACCTGATCTCCACCAGATGCAAACGAAACACGTGGCATATCATGACGAGCTATTGTTTCACCACCTTCCAGTGCGGCCAGGGTAATTGCCCTCGAAGACACAGTGAGAGCCACATTAGAACCGGAATGCGACATTCTCGGCCGTGGAGCGAGGGCACACGCCGCCGCTTGACATATACGACGCTTTTTGTCTGCAGTTCTCAGTCCTGCTGCTGCACATACTCGGGCAATACATTCTCTGGAAATATATATTATACATACATTTTTTATTCTATTTAATAAATGATCAAAACAAAAGAACAGCTTAATACTCACTTGGCTACTTGTGATCTTGTTTCGAAATCCAATTTCTTCATTGAAGTCATAACTTCCATACATCCTATGTACTAATATAAAACGATTATTATTGCTTTTATTAAATTATATGTAAATGTATAGAATAAATAAACTACGCTGTTGCCTTACCCGCACTGCGTAAGTGATTCCATCGCTTGCCAAAACAGAGTCTGGGTGAAGCCACCCCCTAGCCGGTTTTGCGACAAATGGCCCATTTTCCGCCATTTCGACTCCGTTTCTGGATATTCACTTTAAAATGTTTTATTTTCTTTTTTACACTTCGCTTACTCCCAACTAATAACTTTCATTGTGATTCAAATCAATTCAGGTCGTCATCGTAAATGCTAAAAAGTTTCAAAAGCTTTTGTACATGAATAATGTTTAGACGTAATTTAATAATATGATTATATAAAAACACGATTCAGACAGTATTAACCCACCAACAATATAAAACTATCATGTAAATATTATACTTTTTCCTTGAAAATCAAAAAGCAAACTTTTTTGACAAGATTTATGTGACTGAACCGATGGTGACATTGTCATATTGACAGTTGTCATATTATCATATTAATAGTTTTTTTACGAATGTCAAATAACAAAAGAAGTATATTATGATAAATGGCAATAATTTATATATAATCACTAAATATTTTTTAAAAAGTGTGTAAATTAAAACAACATTTAATTAAAATTGAATTTAAGAAGTGCTACGAGCAGCACAGTCTATGTTGATTTCTAGGATACCTGTTTGTAAGAAAAAAAAGTTCAAATTTACTTTTTTCCAATACATATTATTGATTAAATCTTTTGATATCTTAAAGATACCAAGCATCTTATTGCAAACAAAAATTTACTGTTAAAATAACAGTGCAGGAAACACACATTAATTTTAACAAAAAGAATAAGAACAGATGCCTATTTTATTGCAAGAATTAATAAATTGTATTAAAATATCACAGTTAAAACTATCTATTTCTGAACATCATGAATGAATAACGATAAACAGGGTACAAACTTTAATTTTCTTCTATCATATTCTTTTGTTTAGTAATGATTTGTATTCGTTTAATAGTATCAAACCGGGAGTACAGAAACGTCTGTGTAAATTGGTATGACTCAAGAAATTATGAAATTGATACTTTTAAATCAGAAAACGTCCGCCTACTTATCAACCGACTCCAATAAAAGGAGGAGGGTCTCAAGTCGACAGTATTTATTTGTTAATAAAAATTATTTGTTTTTCAAATGATCATGATTTTAGGAACCATAAAACTAATTTTATATCTAATATCTCGATAATCTCTAAAGCGGAACGGAGACGGAGTGGATAAGGGTTTTATATAGTTTTAAATACGTACACTAACGTACTTAAAAAATAAACCAAAGAAAGGCAGCTGTGAGGAAATTCGACATTGTAATTGCTACTACAATTATTGTAGTTTCAAATTACGATGCTACAGACACATTTTGATCCGGACATGAATTCATTTCCTCTGACTGATGAACTAGTACTACATGATTCGCTTGATTTGGAATGTTGACTCCCGTTAAAGAAATGCAGTAGCGTTCCGTACAAAGGTAAAACTATGATAAAAGTTCGCATGTGAATATTGTTTTATTTTATAAGATTTATTTAATTTACTATAGAAATACTTAATTTATAAATGGATGAAAAAGCTTAAACTTATCAAATGACTGTGGCCTATATTGCACACTTCAATACAGTATTTAAATTTTGATTTTTTTTTAACTCATGTTTATTTATTCCTACCAATGCATAGGTATATTGCATTGAATATTTTATTATTAAAATTTAGTCTAGTTCTGAAATTTTCAAGGCAATTCTGTTTATTGCTAAAATATTTTATTTATATCCACAGTACTACAAATCTTCAATTTACGACAAAAAAATCTTAGTTACAATAAATCACAATATGAATTGATGTTTGTTACCCGAGAGACTAAATAATCATAATCGATATCATTTTACCGACATAATTTATTATATAAATTGTGATAGAATTTAGTTTATAAACCGGAAGCCGATTTAATAACGCCGTGAGAGCAAAAAACAGTAATTTGTGAAAATCGTGAAGTCAGCGGTGGATAAACGTTTACTTTTATTGTCAAATCAACCCCCGGACATTAGCAGAATAGTCGCCACGAGAGTTGAGATACAGCCTCCGGGATGCATTTACACCGTAGTGTACATCGACCTTACTTTTATGAATTGCTTCCTATAAATTTTACTCTCATAGCTCATACCGATTTTAAGTCATTTCGTTGAATGGTTTGTATTTTATTATAATGAGAATGAATATGTAAACAGATGTTTTTGGTACATTTTGTATTGTTGTGTTGTTCTTTTTAATATTTTTTTGTTAGTTTGAGACTACAGAAAAATACAAAGGGGATATTTTTTTATTTTATTGATCAAATGAACACGTTGAAAGATGTTTAATTTTTTTTTTGCTTTTTAGACATTTTTTTAAGTTACTCCTCCTAAAACAAAAAAAAAAAATCGTTATTGGATTCTTCGCAACTTGAATAAACATTGTAAATGCGGTAATCGTAGCTTCGTAGCCCGTAGCGTCGTAGATAGGGCGGGCGGGCGCGCGTGCGTGCGTCAGTGCTTTGCCGGCGACAGCCGCGTGTCGCCGTCCGCGCTCGGCATGCCAAACCACCCCCGCATTCATCAACCGACTACACACCACGCGCCCCTGTAAGTACACAATTACTATCAAATTTGAAAATCGAATCTATCAAAACCATAGACAATACAGACTTTTTAATTCAAGACTTACTGTTCGGATTCACGTGGATTGATTGTATTCTCAACGCACAACAAATGAGCGGTTCGTTCGATAGCCCACTGCCCCTGTGAGATCTTTCCAAGTGAGCCCTCCTGAAGGGTTGTATGAATTCAGATTAAAAGCACAGTTATGAATGTTTGAACTATTCGTTGCCTCATTCAGAAAAAGAGGGTTCTAAGCCAAAAAAAAAACGCACGCTGCGTTCCTGCCATGTCAACAAAATGTATGTACTTAGGATCGTTATTTAGATTAATCTTATTATTGTAAAACGGGGTCGGATGAATTGAAGTAAATACATAATAATAAAAGATAATCATTTTTATATTTAATAGGGTACAAGCAGTTAAACATTTTTAAAAGTGAAGATAGGTTTAAAAGAATCCACAGCTTTAAATAACCTTACATTTCTATAATCGTAATAGACAGCAGAGAGTAATTGTTGCGAGCAGCTTTTATACTTAAGAGAAATTGCTATAAAAACGAGCAACGAGCGCTGTCAATGGATGCGACGTAATTAGCCTGATATCCCTGCAGCAGACATTTTCTATCCAGTATTTTCACTCAATATTCCTTTTTTCAATTAATACCTACAGCAAATATTATACAATATGTTTATATTATTTCGTATACGTATACTTAAGAAAGGATTTAAAAACAGCTAAGATATATTTTGTACTAATCATAAATTAAGATCAGAATAATAAGGCTTGCCCTACAAGCCTAATCAAATTATGAATTTCCAGTACCTTAATAAATAAAATGTCTACTATACGCGAGCACATGTCGCATTATGTAATAGGTTTAAGACATAACGAAGAATGTATGTTCGGAATAGTATAAGTAGAGCTTTGACCGTAACAGTGCTGGTGAGGTCATTGGCTTTTATTACTTGGCTAGTTTTGTTTTGGCCCTCATTCAGACAATGTAAGTCTAGAATATTAATGAATTTGTATGTTTAAGTTTTAATGCAAACAAGTTTCTCTAATTTATAATGTTTGCCCTATAATATTTCATATATGTTCATAATGAATATGTATTTTTTTAATCCTTTGCTTTCAAATCTATAGGTTCCAATCTAAGATGGAAATAATTCATATCTAGAATATTTTTATTAACTTATAAGCAAAATGAGTCATTGTCATTGTCACTGATTTCACATACTTTATAACATGCAAACAAAGATATAAAAGTCAATTTTATTAGTACATACATACGTCGACATCAAGTAATTCTATATTCTGCACGATGAGGTTTTTCCTCACATTACAAGCCACCTTTCGCATAAATGAATACGTGATTTATTAATTAAGTCTCGCTGTCTTCATCCGCCTCTTGTTTTTAACGTGTCAAGCCTCAGAGGTCATGGCACTTAGGATTGAAGTAATTTTATATTTTGTGGATAAAATTCTTTGAGCAATATGCTGGTTATTTCACAATTTGATTCGAGTGTTTCTTTGTTGCGACAAAAGCTTTTCATTCTTAAATAAGTGTTTTGTTTGTTGTTTCATCATTCAAAGAATGAGCGTGATGTGAAACCAAAGAACTCTATGTTTTATTAAGTTTACTGCAGACAGACGGAAGGGCACTCCGTTAATTTAAAAATTTTTATGGCGACCGATATTCTATTTTATTATTTTTCGACCACTCTTAATTTAATTGTTTGTTCAGTGTCTGTTGCGTAAAAACATTTAACACAATTATACTTACTAAACTTATACAATACTTATACTTTTTTCTATAATATTTAACTAGATTTACTCAAAAAAAAACCGAATAAAATGTAAAATATTTTATTATTTATGCAAATGATAGCATGCAGCATCAAACAAGAAAAGCGTATTTGAGTTCTAACAAATTATTATAGTTTAAAGTGTATCATATATGTGGACCAACGGTTATATAAAAGCAGTTTGCAGACGGTAACAGGGTGATAAAATAAGCATTTTAACATTATCGGAAAGTATTTGCGGTCGGATAATAGATTGCGCTAATATTGGGTAAATCCCGTAAGTTTTCCCTTCCGAATAAGCTACTCTCATTCGTCTTTTCCACGGCGTAGAAGGGCGTCGCAACGATAAGTGACGAGTCTAATGTTATGGATATAGGCGCGGCGTGCAGCAAATTGAGTATTGAATACTTTGATTATGTTGAACCGCAATTGACTGTTTGGTGTTTAGAATATTTCAAGAATTATATGATAATTTGGAATTAAAACCAATTATAAGTATGGGTACATTTATAATTGACTTACAGAAATTTTGTAAAATGAAAAAAAAGAATACAATTAAATTATTTTTTACATGCTTTTATATATTTCACCTGTATGTTACCGGATTTTGTTCAACTAAAAAGGACTGATAACATTCAAACTTTGTACACTTAACAAGGATCTGTGACAACATAATTATTTCAAGAGTTTATATTATTATCCTAATTATAGTCGCCCGGATTGAAAAATTTCCTTTTGTATACTCGCTAGAGCAAGCAAGACAATTTTGTTGATTCTATCGTTAAAGCCGATTATATCGTTTTAATGTACCTTTTAACTATTTTTTTAGTGAAGTTAGTATAAAACCGTTTGTACATTTTAAAAATTTTGTTTGGGATCCACTGTTTTTATTTTATTAGTAATTGAGATCAGTTAGAAATACCTCCGTAGCGTCAGCAGAGTCTTACTTCTGTACGTATTAAGAAACAACTTATTGGACAAATAATGGGAATTTCCTTCTTGACATTTTTTCTCATATACTAAGTGTTAAAATTTTAGGTCCATGCTTGTTTCGTCCTAAATTCGTCATCAACATACGATACCAGGTGTATCGTATGTTGAATTAAAATATTAAAATTTAATATGTAAAATTTAATTAGATTGAAGGATTATATCAATTCAGATTTCATAAATGCAATATAGGTGAAATAAAAATGATTATTTCTTAGACTCCCAAGCACGAGTGCTTTGATGTACCCCGTAAGAAACCGCAGCCACATTGATTTGCGCAGAGAAAACACAAATTAATGTAGTTATATTGGGTAGAGAATCTTTCAATTTGAATGCGACATTCCTTTGAAGACGAAGGGTCTTGAAGCGCTCTTTTACGTTCGGCAGTTTTTCCTGAAATACGAAACCGTGAGGGCGGACAATGGTTTGTATAGCTAGCTAATGACAAACCGTCAGACTCGAGACATTTATTAAGCAGACGAAGTATTGTGTTACTTAATGTGACAGCCCTCATTTGTGCTGTGAAAACCGCTGAGTAGTCTACATAGTCTCTTTACATACTTTTTTGCAATGCCTTTTATGTTTTTGAACAATTAATTTGTTCCATATACGTATTGTTAAAGATTTACAAAATGAATTACATTACGTAATATTTATTTAACCATTAACATGAACCAAGTTGTGAGTAATTACGATCACATAGAAGTGTATAAACTAAGCAATAATCATTTTATCGTTTCAAAGAACTCAAGTGTAAACCTCATAAATATTAAACGTGAAATCATTGTTTTTAAGTTTTTACAGGTCAGCGAAATAACAAAGTTTTTGGGTCAGGTTCTTCTTGCAGAGGGAAAGTGTCCCGGTCGCTTAGAAAATAATGATATTTTTAACGACCTCGAACGTTCGCCCTTTCTATAGAATGACCCCTTTTGTCATATGTACATAAATTCTTCTCAACTGGAAATTAATAACGGAGAATAGCTGTGCAAATATTTTCAGGGGCTTTAGATGATAGAATATTTAATGCGAAAATTTTGCTTAAAATCATAGAGATTAAAAAGAAAAAATCGTACAAGGTTTTTCATACAAGCTTTGGTTCACAAAACCGAAAATAGCGCATATATTTTCTTCATTTTACCAGTATAAAGCACTTTTGTGAACATTTTAATAAAGGAATACATCAGCGTGGTTGCCTATCAATGCGGCCGACTTTAATCATTTCGATGTGATGGAACCGATTCTCTCCAGCATAGAAATAAGAAGCAATTTTATTTCCCTTTATTCCCTACTACATTCGAGCACTCGAAGTGAATGAAATCAATTCTGTTTTCTCGCTTGTACACGAAATCAACGAGATTGCCATGAACAAACTGTCGATAAAACTAAATTTTATGCGAGGGATTGCCTTCAGACTTCGACAAGTCATCCGTGGTACCAGTACGACTTGTGACATCGCACTGAAACATTTTATTACACATTTTATTTAGTTCAAAAGGGTCGATAAGATGAAAGTAGAACGGATGTTGGCATAACAATTGTGCCGCTTTTGTTCATCGTTTAACATAACAGTTTCTCTAAAACCTTTTATTATTTCTCACAAGCGTCCCTTTATGCGCGTGAATATGCTTTGCCCCTCTACAAATTTTAAAAGATCGCGACTATATTGTTCTTACGTCTAAGACTTGGGAAATGAATGTACCCTACGTGCACACAAAATACTGTATGTAATAAAAATATTGATATTATTCATGTTCCATTGTTTAAACAGTACACCATAGTACAACTAATAGCAAATTCAATTACATAAAATGTATTAATGTAATTGAAATAGCTTAATTCGCGGTTTGAGCTGAACTTTTATCGTTGTAAAACTATTTAAACGATAAGGAAATACTACAAAAAAGTCTATTTATGCAATGGTTGTTTTGGTAGAGGGTTGAAACCTTCGTTATTCATTCTACAGCAGGTGCCGGCGGCGGCATGCTGGGCGCGCGGCTCAAGTCATGGATGGAAGCGCAATTGGGGCGGGCGAAGAAACGTAAACAGAAGCAAACGAAGCAGCCCTCCCCTCCCACTACCGGCCTGCCAGCCCCGCCGCATCTGTCGTCGCCTGAAAGCGCGTACAGCACGGGATATTCTACAGATGGAACGTCACCCGGCGCTCTTCCCGCTCCGCTCGCCGCTCCGCTTGTGGCACCCCCGCCACCGCCTACACCACCGACCACACATCTGTACCACGAACCAGCTAAGGTAAGATCAAAGGTGGGAATTTTGTAGAAAATTTGCACTAACATTCACAACATTCCGCAACTCTCATTGCTATAGCTAAATTTAGGTAACATTTAGAAGTTTCGTTCCCACATACAAGGAAAAGTAATTTCAAAATCAAGACAAATTTAGGGGCTGTGGAGTTCACAATTACGTACATTTGTTTATATTATGTAAATGACAATAATATCAACATAATACCCACATGTTCTTTCAATTAAGACGAAATTTGAAGAATGCATTTTGTCGTGTATCAAGTTCGTATTCATTTATTTTTTAATTTTTTTTTATATTTATCTAGTATGTTCCAAACGAAACTTTAAGCAATATCGTCATCGCTCACATCCTATACCACAAAACGTGTTGCCAGCATGAAGCGGCCAAGATGAGCGTAAACAAAAGCAAGTGAGGTGACATTTGCATGTAGCTGTTCCCTTTTATTTTCATACGAGGACAGGTAGATGACAGGGGTGTGTCGTAAATAGAAATAAGTGATGCGGTCTCGACTCCCGGCTCCCACATACGAGTAGGTGCGCCATCGTAAGGGCTTAAGGGCGTTAGACAGTAATAGTCCCTATTGAAGATTTTATCTTTTAACACCTTCTTTGAGCGCTATTTTGATGCCACTTTCGAATGGATTCGCGGTTCTCGTGAACTTTATGTGGGATTTTACGGTTTCACTACAAGTGGAAACGCATTAAACTTCAGTAATAATATATGAAGTGGGTGTGCGAATGAGATGTGGTTATTTAAAAACTTATATAATTATGAACTAATAGTCTTTCACGAAATGTATGTTATGTAGTTATGTATACATATGCAGTGTACGTATATTTTATATTATTTGTTCCAATTGAAAACGATACATACATATAAATTATTACAATTTTCTCTGTAGCAAATCTTCGCAATATTTTAGTAAGCTTATGATATAAAGATTTAACTCATATTATATTCTTATAAAATACAAAAAAAGGCATTATGAATGGGCATGGAGTATTTATACATCATGGACATAGTAGGAATATAAAACACTATAGACACATCAGTTCTAGTAAACTTTAATAATAAATACATAGGAGATTTAAGACACATGAGGTTTTAAGAATTTCGTAGGCTGACTTTTAAAATGTTACGTCTATTTTATTTTATTTCGTTATCATTGTCATCTTTGCTTCTGTGAAATAAATTGCCTTGGTAATTGCAAAAAGTTACTTATTATTAGGTTTACTGCATAAATACACTGTAAGGGCTAACGATTTATGGACAACTTTGTACATAGCGAATTAGGAAAATTGAATTTTGGTAGGAGTTAAAGTTTAATAGCGACGGTTAACTAATCCTGGATTAATGAGGTCAATTTGTGCCAATTTAAGCCTTTAGTGTATGCAAATAGAATGTGTTTTCGTATGTTCAGGAAAATGGTACGCTTTCCGAAAATACGTTCATCACTCACGTCGGAGTAAATTCCATTAGTTGGTTCCTGCATACGTAAAGCGCTCGATAAAGGTGCGGTAACGTGGTTATTGCTGAAAATGTAACCCTTTATGCGAGAGCTAACAGAATATCCGTTCCACCTCTCCTCTCCTGTAGGAAGGGATTAATAAAAAATAAAATTATGTACCTGCTTCGTTATAATCGCAACGGACTTTGGTAATGAAAATAAATGGACCATAATTATTTTTCGATTTGCGAATTTGATTATTCCATAATTGCTTTTGATGTCTTTATTGTTGAATAATTAATCATTAATTGTAATGTTAGTAAATTTCATATATATACTGCTATCCATTGTGTTATCAAAGGTATTATTAAATATGAATTTATTTCTATTGTTAGAATACGTATTCAAGCGTTCATGAGCTTACGTTATTAATTAACTGGACCGGATTAAATTGTCAAGGGACTCTGAAGTAAGCAAGTCAATATAAAGTTAATAGTCTATTAACTGAGAGACACAAAGTAACTCGATTTGTTTTTGTATGAGATTCTCCAGAAGACGAATCGTGTTCGTGAATAAATAAATTAGCTTTTTTCGTGATTGAGATAACTTGACATTTTAGATTAAGAGTCGGCTTCCTGCTTATACATTTTGTTGTGTAGCTATCAGCTCAAAAAGGCCGCTTTTGTTTTAAATTTTTTGGTTATTTCAAAGATTCTCAACTTCTCGTCCCATCCCATCCGTCTTCTAAAAGGGATCTCCTTGACAAGCTCCCTTCATTATTTCCGTATTGTCTTATGAAAAATAAATGAAATTATGTGCGAAGTATGTAATATTAATATGATCAATGTATTTATAAGAAAAATAATCAAGAAGTAAACGATATTTATTGTTAGGTAAAATGTTTTTTTTTGTATTAATAAAAAATTAGTAATTTTAAATAATAGTTAATATATTCTTTGTTATTTATAATATACTATATAGGTTTACCTATGCATCGTTATTTAAAACTGTAATTAAGTAAAAATGATGGTAAATGAGTTATTGATTATTATTTTTAATCAGATAATGATGAGAAGTATTATAATTATTAGCATGTTTTTATGAGAACAATGTTTTCATCATCATCATATTATAAGCGCCTATTTGTTCCCACTGTAGGGATAGGGTTCTGGCAATAACTACGTAAGTAAGTAAGCATTCTGTACCGTAACACATAATTATCAGTATTCAGTTATTAGTGCGGTATTTTTCTCTACACCAATAGATGGCGCTAATAATACTTTAAATCGCACTTGTAAAGTTTTACCAAGAGTTGACAAGTACACCCTGGCACCTAGAGGCGGTCCTTCCTTGTCTTGGGGAGCATAGTGCGCAGTGATCGTAAAGTGAGAGCACTGATGCTGACACCCATTGGTTAAACCACCCGCGCCCGGCTGCCGGCTGGGAGTCCGAGCGCAATTTTTGTAAGGCCCTCTTACTTGACAGAGGGCCGCTTGGTTTCGTGACTTGTGTCAAACCTAGAATATATGCGATTGGCAAAAATGAATTTTAAGGCGTGCATTACAATTGGATACCTATAGAGTCAGTCACACTTTTATTGCAATTTATTACTTCAATTCAGTGATTTGACCTTAAATTACATTACATTTAAATGAAAGCTTATTAGCCATTCATACCATAAATACCTTGTAGTTATCTATATAAAAAATTGTTTTTTTAATTAATTAAATAATTAATACCATATAATTCCAGCGCCGTTCAAGTGTAACAGGTCGCAAGCTCATCCCAGAACCGCCAATATGTGCGACTCCGTCCCCCCGGCCGCGGAGCAGGATCCGCACCAACCCTTGGCTAGGGACCAATTCACCTGCCTTGAGGAAGAAGCCATTGCATCTACTGCATCAGCATTCGCTGCAGATACCTCAGCAACCAGTGCTACATCATGCTCCGTATTCACTGGACTCGCATACTAAGTATGGCCCAAGGTAAATGACGTAAAGGCCTGGATATAAGCACTGATCGGCAGTAAGACTGCCAGCCCTTTATATAAATTATTTATGCATATTATTTAATTTACAATCGATAATTATCTGCATGGAATCATAATATTCATAAACTATTTTTTGTAATAGTAAAAAAGTGATTATATTAAACATACCACAGCTAAAGATCCATTATTGAATTTCAGATCTCCACATCTGTCACCGCACCTTTCTCCACACTTATCCCCACACTTATCCCCACATATATCTCCACGTATGTCCCCACACATATCCCCACATGTATCCCCGCACGTATCCCCACACTACTCACCTCGTCTATCCCCACGCTTATCCCCGGAGCTGTACCGCTCGCCGTACTACAGAGGGGCTTCTAGTGATGAAGAGTATCGAGGTATAAGACCTCGAGGGCAAGAAACGGCTATTTTATCAGATGCGGAGGTGGATTCTGATGGTGACACTGGACTAGATGGTGGAGATGAGGATGAAGCGGATTGTACTGCGTCGCCGGGGAGAAGACGGGCGCGGCGACGTAGACCACCGAGACGGCCGCCGCGATCTGCTGGTAAGACTGTTTTAAGAAATAATTTAGTGAGTTTTAGGTAACATCATTTAATTATTATAAAACTTAATTTATAATTGATAAGTGGCACTTTTTTGATGACGGCTGACATTACTTATTTACGAATTTGATTATATTTGTCAATTTTTATATAGTAGTATTTGCATTTACTTTTATAGCAGGAGGTCCAAATTATATCAAAATTAATTATATTAATTACAACGAGAACCTTTGTTTATTATGTCATTTTTATATATTTTCATTGTATGTTTAGTCCAATACATTTATCGGTACTGTAGGTAAACGGAAACGACTGTAAATAAATTAAATATTACAAATTTTTTGCAAAGCTCTCGCTAAATTACAAAACTATGAAATAAGCAAAAGTGAAACTAATAGTAAAATGTAGTTTAAATATTCCAGGGGCCACTCCACCTCGCATGCGGCGGCGTCAAGCCCCGTCTGCTCCACCAATCCGCCAGCGAGATCCTTTACTCGAAGCCGACAGAGAGGCAGAACGCAAATACCGGGAATTAATACGTGAGGCGGAAAAGCTTCTCGTCACTGTATCACGAGCGCCCATAGAGCCTCCACACAACCCGAGAGTCGTAGAGCTTAGAGCTACTGAGGTTAGTGTAGACCTGGAAATGTCGTGTGAGACGTATATTTGAGGATAGAATAGAGTAGAGTTTGATATCTACAAACTTCTAGTTAGCTCTACATATTATAATCATGTTTAATGTGTTTATAAATTAAATTGAAGCGTTGTTGAAATTTATGTAGTGGGAAATGACGACTAAGTATTATATTTGAACAGAGTTCAATAACAAAAAATCTCATACTTATAACTGTTTTATGTGTCATGTTGTAATTTCATCGTTAATGATTGTGTATGTTAATAAAATACTCAATATATATAATATGAATAAAACTAAATGTAAAACAACCGTCAGTAAATGGCTGCAAGAATTTTCATATGATACCACTGAAAACTTGTTGAAAATTAAACTATAAACATAATCTTACTATTCATAATTTTACTACTAACACTTCCTGATGCTCACCAATCAACACACACACTCACTAGCATCCACACATACACATATACACACACCCATCCACACAATCATTCACACACACTCAGGTTTTTATTTTATTTGTTTTATTTCATTAATATCTATTTTACTTCTTGTCTATATCATATCTAGAAAATTATAAATATTATGATGTATTTTAATTAAAGGCATACTAATGTAACTGTAGTAAGGATAGAAGCTGGTGCCTGTCCACACAGGCGAGTTCTTTGAACTCAGCCTAGAACGGGTGCCACTTATCACATTTATTGTAAATGTCTAAAATTAAGTAAAATCTTGTAATTTGATAAGAAATAAATTTATTATTATTATTATTATTAATGATTACTGATTAATGAAATTGCCAAAGCAGTAAGTTTAGAGCTAAATGGAAGTTTGGAAAATAGTTTATAGCCAAGATGTGTAAACTGCTAGTCGCTTCTTATCGCATTATAGAACCCGATCATCTGGGGATTTGTAGTTTGTAAAAGATATTTCAATTGATTTTCTTGGATTGTGTTGATTTTAGGCGAAAGAGTAGGAAATTAATTTGATGAATTTCAAATCCGTTCATCTTCTAATATTTAGCTACTGATATATAGGATGAGGTAGGCTTAAATAAACAGTTCAATTAAAACTATAATCTTATAAATATATCTTTTTCTAATTGTATAAAGTGATATTTTACACATGTGAAGTGTATAATGTGAAAAAGTACTACCTTCTTTTTTCTTCAATATTATTATATACATACAATTCAGATTAGTGTAAGATCATTGGCGTTGAAACGATGGCAACATGTGTAAAGTAGTATAGTATTATTATTACCTGTGGTACAGATAAGTAAATGAATTTTATGGATATCATATCACTCCATTCTCCATCATCGACTGTGGGCTGAGGGGCTGAGAGGAAAAACGCTACACTTGTAATGTGATTTGTAAAAGATAGTGTTTTTGCTCTCAACCTTTCGATCCACACAGCTACGAGTATTGTGTTGTGGTAAGTCTAGAAACATTCACGCATGCTCTTTCATTAGCTTGATTTGTGTAATTATGTGATCTAGTTCCTTATGTTTAAGGTTTATATTATGTAAATAATCGCATTCATTTTGATTCTATATTTAATATAATTTGATTTTGTAACCATTTAAACATCTTCAGTAAGAGATAGACTTATTGTATTTTTGGGATAAATTATAGTTTGAAGTAACTGCATTCTGAAAAAAAAAATATAAATATTTCTCTTTTCGGTATGACCAGAATGCAAACAATACAGAATATTGCATTTGAATCTCCAGATATTGAATTTTGTTCGTAAACTATAAAAAAAATTGTAGGTACCTAAGAACTCAAAGCCCTATGTGTTTCATTATAATTATTTAATAATAATATTGAGTGCAATAGTGAGGTCAAACGTGAAGATCGGTCCACATCGAGACAGTAACTAGACTTCAAATGAATACAAGCCCAGTACTGACTCGGTACTGACTGCGTTTTCATGCAACTCGTTGCGACTATTCACAAAGCATCGTGGTTGTTTGTTTTGAATAATAGAACCTTACCTTGAACTGTTATGTACTTGTGTCCGAATTTTTATAAAATGTATGCTACTTCTGAATTAAACACCATAATCCAAGCGAACGGCGTAAACAAAGTAATTTCATCAAATAATAATTGAAAGACAAACAATTCTATTAATATTAGTTAAGTTTTTTTAATTGATTAATATTATACTACCAACCTTTTTATACTTATTTGACACTCAAATCTTTCAATCATTAGAAGTCTGTACTTCGACTTGGTTTTTGCCGTTCCCAGCATTGTGATCACAAAGATGAACGGCTGTATTCATCTTTGTGATCATAATGCGCCTTCATCATTCAAGGTGGACTGTCCCCGCCGTAGCCCGGAGCGCACGCACATCACGAACTTCATTCGCGCCAACTCCCCTGAGGCCCCGCGCCGGCACTCCCCCGCCCCGCGGCGCTCACCCCTCGCGGCCCCCCCGCCCCGCGCGCCCTACAACCCGCCCTCCCCCACAGAACGGCCGCACTCTGAGCCCCCGAAGCGGAAAATGTACGCCCGTGAAGAGGTAAGATTGTATGGATGAGGAGATGCATAATGCGGTCCAACGAACGATAGGAACGTCAAGGACCTGTTTGTGAAAAACTGAACTTTTTGCATTGCAATAACTGTTTATTTTTTGTTTGTTTTTAAATAAAATCTAGATAGAAACGTAATTGCTGCTATTTCCATCAAGGACTTCACAATATGGTTCTGAATCGATTCTATTATCCTAGTTCAATCGCAGAGTATGGGATACAACTAGGGAAACAACTACATACGAATATAGTATGAATGGTATTGAATGAAAACAAAATCATTTTAAACGATTCTATTTATAGTCTGTCTTCCTTACATCATCCGTATCTTCTTAGTGCACTAAAATTATAAGGCTCTTAAGACCAAATATTGAAAAGTTACTGTCTCTAATATTCATGCATATAAATGTTTGTTATGTGTACCCATATAAACATTGCAGGTGTTACAAACCCTGGAAGGGCTGCGCAAGAGTCTGCAACAGCAGTCCGCTCTATTGGCGGTGCAACGGACTCGCCTCGATTCCCTCTAGTCGATGTTTTCCATTCCTTGCCAAATCTTAGCGAATTAGATGTTTTTGTTTACATATCCGTGTAGTTACTTACTTGCATCTAGTTTTCATGTGCTAAAAGTATATTTTTATGTGTTTCTTTTACATTTTTATGTAAAATTGACTAGTGGTTGTATAAGGAATTCAGAATGTGCTCGAATTTTGTGTAAAAAGGACAATTTTTACACAAAATTATTAATTTAAAAGTTAATTGAAGCGTTCACTTGTTTTTTGTATATGTAAAAGTAAAAAAAACTTTTAAACATTATGTTATTTCCCAACTTCTTTGTTCTTATCATATGTACCCCAAAGAAAATGCATATATATATTAATTAAACACGTTTCGTGTTGCACTGAATACATTAATTAGCCTTATTACCATGATAATACATGACATACTTGAATAACTCAGTAAACCCATACTTATTGATTACATAATTTTATACAAGCAAAGCTTTCGTATTTCTCGCTCCTATTTATTAGGTAAACTTTTTTCAATAAATTTTTCACAATGTTTATTAATTGAAATATTCAAAATATACACGGAGTTTAGATCACCTGTCCTCCTAGTCCCCTAGAAGGTACATACCTATCTAGCCAACATTTTAGCCTATGGTTTAGACGATAAACCTATTACTATTAGTAATCATCACTACTAGATGCAAGTAATATTAGTAGTTCTTCCATATTTTCCTTGACAAATCCCTCCAATTTTCTAGTCTAGTCGACATTTAACCACGTTAAAGTTTATTTGACAGAGATTCTTGATGTAACAGCATCCTAGTCGTGACGACCTTCGCTCTAAAAAGCGACGTCTTGCTAGAACAATTTGCATGCAAAATTATAATTTCTTAATGTCGAAAGGTGAATGACACCAAGCGTGCAAAATGTATCTATAATATATATGAATACTTGTGAAATCCATAAATATTTCTAATAGGTTTATGACACAATTTATAGACTTTTTATGTTCATAATTCATTGAAAAATATAAGAAATTAAAATTAAGTTGGAGGTGATTTAAGACATACAATAAGTAATTTGTTTCATCATTTTCTTATGTACTATATGTTAATGCTTTTGTATTACACAAAGTAGTAAGTACTCTTTAAATAGCAAATAATATGGCAACTACCACCTAACTCTGTCGTTTTTTTTTTGTCAATTAACAATCGTCGGACCTTTTTTAGCACACCAATAATCTCTGTCAATAACTTTATGTATTAGTTCTAGTGTTGTTATCGTTTCGTATATAGGCGAGGCCATCTTTATTATACTATTAGTGTCATTTTATTGGTAGCATGTAGAAATACTGTTGGTTTGTAGAGACCAAGAAATAATTACAGAAAATTTCTTAGTTCCATTTCTAAGTTCAATATGTTAGCAGACTGTTTGTAGTGATTCTTTTTTGCTAGGAATTACACACTATACAAAAAAAAAAACAGATTTTCAATTGCACAAGTTACACGTTATCGTGTAATTCAAAATTAATGTTATATTTCAGTGAAACCTTACACATTATTTGCTTCATTGCTAATGGAGAACCCTAAAATGTCTAAAATACTGATAGCGTACACACTCATTAGTAATACTACTCGCAAAAAACACTATCAGTTGCAAAATGAATCATCATATCTTTACAGGGATTTCGATATTTTTATTCTACCTGAATCATAGATTTTATCTCGTGTTTATATAATTAAATGTTATCAAATAAATGACTTATGCGTGTCAATTGTATTAACGCAGTTTGTAATTTTTGCGTTTGATTTTTCGTTAATCTGCTTACGCAAATTTTTCGTTTATTTATATGTTATTGTTTGCCGATTTAGAACTCACGTCCATTATTGTCTTGGATTCTCTAATTATAAATACTTTATATTTAATAGATTAACACAACAAATTATATGAAAAGAAATCGAATGGATAATTGGTATTTTAAGATTAATTTGTACTTAGTAGTATTTATGGACATTCAAATATTATAAAAATATTTTTCCAAATTTGGTTTGTAGCTAAAGGGTATCCTTTAAATTGTTTAAGTTCTGTATAGTCACATTAATTCATTCTAAAATTGATTCATGATGAATACAATCGTTGTGTTGTTTTTCTTACTTCACAATAGGCCAATACGTGTACGGACAGGTAGGAGGTTAATGTATCAGTGGTATAGCGTGCCGTAAGGGGCTCTGTATAGAAAGATAGATACTTTTTTATGACACACAAGTTAAGTCACACACAAGGCATTAAGTACAAGGTGTCCTGTATAATTGATACTGATCCTACGACGGCAGCTTCGCCTGCTGTATAGAAATGTATAGAATTGTTTATAAGGAAAAGACTTGGTCTCTTCACATTCAACAGTATACTTATAGAAGTTGGTAGCTCACTGTATTGTAGTCGTAGTTTCACTAGCGGTGTAACCCGCGTTCACGGTGTAAGACTGCGTTGTAATTGATAATAATATACACTTTAAATAATCGTTATACTATCACTATATGAACGATGTTTGGATTTCATATACAAATATTTTCAAATACGATATGAATCTTTAATTATGGTCACACGGCTCAGGGTACGCGCGCTACTTTTTCTGATAATGTTTCATATTATTATTTTAATAAGAACTTGAGGTGTGTGACCCTAAATGTATTTAATTGTACCTAATAGACCAACGGAAACGGCGTACTGTTTGACGTCAGCACTCATGACTTTCCAATCCTTCAATGATGTGGAAAGTTCTGTATAATTTTATCAACAAACAATAATTAATTTGAATAACTCGTTTGCATTATTGAATCCACTTGAGTATTTGGAATGTTCACCGAAAATACAGCGAAATACTGAGAAGTATATGGTCGGTCCTAAATTCGAAGCGTGGTTTTCTAGCCTTGATTAAAAAAAATGACTCCTAGTTTTAGCCAATAAGCGAAAAGTATAATTTTTCTAATTCTAAACATCGTTCGTATCAAAAGGATGCCCTTATTCAGGGTTTCCAATATTTTGTTAGTGCAATTTTGGGGACGCGCAATGTACTGAGTGTCACCGTATGTAAATGTAAATATTTACCCACTTACTGTTTATTGTAAGTATAAATAAGATTTATACGTTTAGTTGAATTTTCATTAAAATATTACAATAATATTTGTGTTTTTATTTTTCCATCCTCGCACCATCTTGTTTTAGGTAAACAAATATAGGTAAAAGTTAGTTTTGATTATGAAATATTTACTGAGTAAAATGTTTGTTTCTGTACTAAATGTAATTTTTTTTCCATTATATTATAATGATTCATACCAAGAATATAAAACTCGTTACTGTCCAAAAATTAAAAACGTTTAATCTTGTTACTATCTATGGCTACGATAACTCCCAGGTATGGTTCTTGGCCATAGCCGGTGGCACAGATAAAAATATACAGTATTAGTAATACTGTGGGTCAAGAAGGAATACAGGAAAACTCAATAAAGTGTCCTTCTAACTATATTATTGCTGTCCTGTCGTTATGGGAAGTGTTTAACCTGGGAAGGAGCTTAATTTCGTCATTTTTTCCATTTTTCATGAAAATGTCTTAAGTTTTTCCTACAAACTTACCTGTCAACAGAAAATTAGATACAAAACAAAAAAAAAATAAAAGAAATCAGGCCGGCAGGTCGCGCCTGAGACTATAACCAAGAGAAATAGGTATTGATATGTATCTAAGAGGTTATTTTCGATTCTACGATAAAGTGCATGAGAAACTTTTAATTTATACAACGGTCATACAAATTACCGTATTACACATTAGCATGTGGGTAATTAAGGACCTACGTGCGTACGTTGGATATATTTGTCGATAAAATATAATTGTGTAGGTGAGTATCTAATACCAGAGCTTAAAATGATAAGGATTTATTAATATCAATTACAACATTCTAAACATCGCATACAAGTATCTACCTTAGCAGAAACCATTTCGTATAGGTACGGGGGTTCTAGTGCATTCTCCATCTAAATAAAGAATATTTTTTACTGGAATAAATACTAGATGTCGCTATGGTTGCACTGCAGTACTTATTACTTTAAGTAAACGTCAATAGATGGCGTTGTACGCCTTGTTGACCACTTTGTATGGAAATTCTGCAACGTCAGTGTGTTCAACTCGTTCGAATATTCTAGAAATTCTTAACAAATTAAAATTCAACTTCAATATTTGACTGCATAATATTGTCACAAACTGCAATAATGTATTATTGACATTATTTAATAATTCCTGCAGGGATAATAAGTAATTGTTTTGTTACATATTATGATTTGTTTCATTTTTTATGAAATAAAATAATACAGAACTACATATGTCAAGGTTTCTAGATCAAGTGTTTATAAAAAAAAAACGAAAATTTGTAACGTTACTTAAATAAAAAAAAAAGTTACCATTGGAGATGCTGGGATTTGAACCCAGGACTTTCAGCATGCGAAGCAGACACTCTACCACTGAGTTACATCCCCAGATATTGAAGTATGCGAAATTAAGTGTTATTTGTTACAGCATACTTATAATACATACTTGTATTAATTAGATATGGAATTCAGTAGATATAACAATTAAGAGTATCGGAAAAATAACGAAAATATAAATATGATTAATTATAATTATTAGTGTAGGTGTGATGAAATAGGGATGCACGTTTTTTATATATGTGTGTAAAAAGAGTTTTATGTCACTAGGTTATCTATGCTTTTCTTGAAATGATCTATTTTAGACTCGGAGAATAAATGGGTGATAATTAATTATTCAATTAATGTTTATAAATACATTCAAATATTGGTATGAAAAGTAAGTGTTTAATAAATACATGGCTTAAGACGATTTTTTTGAGTTATTATTTATCAACAATCATACATTTTACCTTTGTTCGAACTTCTTTATACTATTATCTATACAATATCTATAATAATATAATAAAGTTTGTGAGTTTATAACATTGTAGAAGTTAGCCTTGAACCAAAAAACTTTTATTATAGTAAAACTAAGTGACTTTCTATTGATAATGAATATAAAGTAAATTAAAAAAATAATAATCATTGATATTTTGACCCCTGTTTACGTTCTTTATCTTGATTAGTTAACCTTACTGTAGTTATAGTAACTAGTTTCTTTGTACTGTAAAAGTACCTAAATATAACTGAAATACCTAGTTCGTTTTACCTATTATAAGCTAATCGGCACCTTTTAACCTTATTTAAAAGTATAATATTTTGTTTTCAATTCATCAAACTGTAACCTATTTTATCGAAGTACATATTATTGTTTGGCATAAAGAATAATAAAAATATATAATACTTTTGAGTTATTTTTATGTTTTTAAAATTCAAATTAAAAAAAAAATCACATTTATAATACTAGTGTGATAGTGTGATTCTTCACTTTTCTTATGTAAACGACGAACGCCATAAAAATTTACAGAGACTATATAACTGTGTAAACTCATTACCAACTAATATCGATAAGGGAAGAGGAAATAATTGATGGAGGGAATAAAGGAAAGGAATGGATACGGTAAGGAAAAAGGTACGGAGGATACAAATGGCATCGTGGTTAAGTCACAAGAAGTTTGAATTTAGAATAATAGGTCGAAGTAAAAAATAGATATAAAGTATATAATATGATATAACTCCATGACCTGAATCCGCCCTTGTCCACGATAGTGCTTGCCTATCTCTGCAGGAAAACATACTACATAAACATTATTACGGCAACCCAAAAATAGCATTTTAAATTCAGTATTATATTCTATTGTTTATATATGTAAATAAATAATGAATAAAAATTTAAAGAATAAAAAATGACAAATTATAAACATTAATTCACACTTTAAACAAAATGATGAAAAATGTTAAATAAATATAAACAGATATCGCAACTAAAACACGAAATTTAAGAAATAACCCATTTGTTTTTCAACGAGATTTAAATAATGTAGATTGAAGGTAAAGTGGTTCTATTGACGTCAATCGTAATTTTTTAACAAATTTAGTAGTTCTTTATATAAAGAACTAAAACAATAAAAATGTGTTTTAGTTCGTTTGTTTTATAATAATTAGTTCAATATACTTTATTATATCAATTATTGTACAAAATGACCTAAATACAATTGAAAACAACAAGTAACAGCTTTTTTTTCTTAGATTCTGAACGTCTTCATATTAGGCTCCATTATCCGTATGAATATTCCTAATACGCGCATTAATAAATAACTGATACATCAATGAATACCACAGTCTCAGAATCCTTTAAATCGTTCATCGAAGACGCTTAGACAGGTCAATCGTGAGGAGGCCAGCCACATTATTCAGAGGCTGTCGCACACATGTTTTTATGTCGTTTTAACCATTACTTAAATATTTACTACCTACATATTATTAAATTGTGCCAGAATATTATGTGTGTGGAGACATATCGGCTTTCACGATGACATCAATGCTTTGCTTATACGTTCGTGAAATTTTCTTTTAGGAAATTTTCGTCCACAATGTTCATTAATAACAAATCTATTTCAAAAAATTGGAAAGATCATATTTGACGGAAAAGAACCACGAAGGCGAGTAGTGAAATGTATGTTTTTAAAAAGTTCTTAAAAACAATAGACAAACCCCATTCTCGTTTGATTTTTTATTTTAAATATGTCATTTCTTTCAGTAAAAGATTGAAAACTTGATTAATCTAGTCTGTGGACAATCAAGGAACATGATTAAACCTCTGTTGATGAAGGTAATTATTTATTTTATATTTAAACAATGTCTTAAATCATAGGTAATTTTATAATGACGCATGTTTTTACGACAATTGTTTGTGTTTTAATTCCTTCCCTAAAAGATGACAAATATGGGAAATTGATGAATGATCACGTACGCATAAAATAATGGTTTAGACATATTTTATTATTTTCCTTATGAATTAAAAATATTTTCCACCTAACAATGTAGAATTTTTTTCCTTGCATCCACTTTTAAAGACAAATTATCCATATATATTCAAGACCTTTTATGAGTTACCAAAGATAATTCCCTCAAAAATTTATTTAAATAAAATACCTATATTTTATTAAATATATAAAAACTTTATTACTTTTACGTTGAAAGTAATGAAATAGGGATAGAGAAAGCGACTTTGTTTTATACTACGAAGTGAAGACACACGTACTTTTTGATTATAATTAATCACGTTTTCATTCCAAGTATAATTCATATTAGATAAACTATCTATTCTGTGTTGGTTGGTAACATATGTGCTGATTTTTATGTCTATTACCCCCTCGTATAAATTAAATTATATTTTCAAATAAGTAAAAACAACGATTAACATAATTGATTTGCTAATTTAATCAAATGAATAATTCAATTACGAAATACGTCAATCACTTAATATTAACCTACACAGTTCAAATATTGTCTATTATATAATTATTTTAAAAAGTTCCAGGATGTAAACATTTTTTTTCCTGTAAATTATTATGGAAGTCTTAGTTCATCATAATAATTTTTAGCAAAAACCTAAAAACTGTCTTCACATAGTCAGATCTAGACCAAAATTGAATAGGACCACCCACTTTAAATAAAAATCGGTTCTCCTAAAAAGTTATGAATATAGTGAAATTGAGAAGCTTCTTCTCTGTTTGAAGTCGGTTGAAAAATGATGTAATAAGTCTAAGGTCTGTAAGAATAGAATTTGGGCCAACTTGAGACGAACCGGCGCTTAATTCTATCCTTAATTGCATTAAATGGTCCAGGCTCATATAGCCAATGAATGATAACTTTCTGCCAATGAAAGTATTATAAATGTTTTTTTTTAACTGGATCTTGATTTTTGGTGCTTATCTGGGAAAATAAAAAAAATATCTTAAGTAAAAAAAAAAACCATCATACTATGGTATAACATTATGAAATTTATTTATATAAAGACATTAATATCTAATCTTTAAATTTATATTACTTAATTAAAATATAGCGAGGAATTTCTGGTACCGAAACCACAGATAACATAATACTAAACTACAAAAATTAGAAAACTAATAATTAAGGCGCTTATTTCTGCTGTGTCTAAAAATATTAAAATGATTTTCAACAGTTTTTCTAACATAGGGTTTCGCAAAATTTTTCTATACATAGGTAAAACATTCGTTTTTATACCTCCAAAAATTATGTATGTGGTAAAATTGATAGATTTCTTATTATAGTCTGTGTGTATAATAATTCTGAAGATATAGATGGCATAGGTAGGTCATACAAATATTATTTGTCCCAATATCCCTAAATAGACTGGCAAGAATGCGTCAAGCGCGTTGTAAATGTTCAATGGAGTTACCAATTACTATTGGAATGGCTTCATCAATCAACTGGACTATACGATGTTTAAGTTTGACCGCAGAATAAACAATGATTTGCATTTTATAAATCACGCGTGAATGTGTACGTAAGTATGATTTGTGACGTATGTTGTGAATGTTAATGAATCGTAGATACTTGACGAAATTTCGAAGTGAGCTAATATGAGAGATTTTACGCAAAATCACTACATGGTATAAAATAAAGTCGCTTTCTCTGTCCCTATGTCCCTTTGTATGCTTAAATCTTTAACAGTAAAGAACGGATTTTGATGAGGTTTTTTTTAATACATAGAGTGATTCAAGAGGAAGGTTTATATGTATAATAACATCTATTAAACTACTCTGAATTAACAGGTGCGAAGCCGCAGGCAAAAGCTAGTTAGTAATAACTGTTGCATTTTCTAGAAACGCGTTACACATAAATATATGATTCCCAAAGTGAATTAATGGTACTATCCTTTGGAAGTATTTGTGTCGACTTGACTCACTTGTTGGTTATTGAAATAACATTTATGTGGTTTTACAGTTCATTCATAGTTATGTTGTACCTACTTTGATTACCAGTACAGAAGATGTGACTGTAAAATGGTAAAAGAAAAGCATTAGTATCTTATGAGTTCCTTTGTAAATTAATGTTTTCAGTAATTTACCTTACATTTTAAAAACTTTTGTAAAATTAATAAAAATTATTACATCATTATTTGCCTTTGGGCTGGGTGTTCTTTGCTGTCCCTTAAAGGGTAATAGCCCGTCAGATACAGTGGACTTCGTATGATAGATCTCTAATGGCAATACACAATAAAATAATGAAAACATCTGTGTACCTACATTTTCTATATATTATGATTTAAATATATTATACTAGCTTTTCGCCCGCGGCTTCGCCCGCGTAGAATTCGCTTATATCGCGCGACATGGTAAGGAGTGTTTTCTTTGCATTAAAAAGTATGGTTTGTTCTTTCCCACGTTTAGCTCCATCTTCATGCCAAGTTTCATCAAAATCGGTTTGACAATAACGAACTTTCATACAAACTTTCATCTCGTCTTTCCACTCTTTCAATCCTGTTTTCGCGATAAAAAGTATCCTATGTCCTTTCCCAAGTTCTATTCTATCTTCATACCAAATTTTGTCAATATCGGTTCAGTGGTTTAGGCGTGAAAGCGTAACAGACAGACAGACAGACAGAGTTACTTTCGCATTTATAATATTAGTAGGGATTTATAATATTAGTAGGGATTAGTAGGGATTAAGTGTTATTTAACATGCTAATATATCCGCCGTATTAGGTAAAGCAGGATTATATATATGTTTAGTTGCAGGTAATAACTTACACTTGTCTTTTTTGCATGCCATTTGTAAATCCATTTGAGGTTGAATAATTACTAATTAACCATATAACAAACAACACTAATAGGTGCCATTAATATTCTCATGTCTTTTATTATAATAACACCGTAGGAAAGAGCATAGGAATTTTCTTTATCTCTTGATTGCTATGTTAAACTACCTATTAGTTTTCATTTTATTGTTTTTTCGACCGACTTAAGGAGGAGTCACAGCCCGCCATTCGAAAAGACGGTACTTAAAAATAAACAATTGTACTATTTATACTAAGATAATTTTTGTACAGTTAATTATCTTTGAATAGCCATTCATGAAAAGCTTTGATGAATACATTACGTCAACTGACGGTTATTTTTAACAGATACGGTGCGCAGATTGGCTTTAGTGAAAATTTTATAAAAAAAAAACGGTGTCACTGATCAGTCTGAATTAGATAGAATTTTGACTGTTTAGAAATTCCTTGGATTCACTTTTTTACATAGCTTTCATTTAACACCAACATTTAAATTTCGGTAAAAAATCTTAAATTTGGATTTACAGAAGAGTTAAGTAACATATATTTAAACAATTACATTATATAATATAAACTTAATGTCTTGTTTCTAACATTTTAAGACCAGAGACAATTTAGGAAGGTATAGATATAGATTAAATAATAAAGCTCAGTGACACTGACCCATGATAACACAAATGAAACGCTTTCGAGTAGTTTCTACGCGACACAAATCCCAGAAACGAATGACAATGGGTTCCAGCATCCGTATTAACGGCTGTCTCAAGTGCAATAGGCCTAGTTTACACATGCTTAGTACTAAACATTAGTGTTCTTATAAACCAACGCAAACCTTGACTAAAAATATAAACGAAACAATTGCTTTAAGAATAAATTTACGAGAATCTTCACGAATCTTCTGTTTATACTTTAATGTTTTCTTGATTATTAATTCATGTACAATTTATTATTTATTTTACTTAGGTTACTAACATTTATTATCATATTTATAATAGCGGATTATCTCCCTATGTCAAATTACACCTTAACTGTGGCAGAGCCTGTGCTAAAAAAATCTTTAAATAAAATCTCAGTATCGTTTCAAATTGTTTTTACGAAAGTGAAATGTGTGCATTGTGTGTAGTCATGGAGATGAAATATCCTTTATTTTAACTTAAGTTCATTCACATACGTTGCAAAGCGGTTATTAACCCATACGTTTAATGTACTTTTGATAAAAAAACAACATTGTGTTGTGTTTAGTTTTAAACACCTACTTTTATTAAAAAATTATTCATTTACGATTCGTTAAATCTTGCATTCTCTATGATTTACTCGTTAAAAGATTTCTTCATTTGTAATTGATGACGTATGCATTAATAAATCAAATATCTACTAAAGATTAGTAACTAAGGTAACACGAACTAAGCTATACCCGTGGAAACTTCTAGACTGCGGGATCATATCACTTGACGATCGTATGATGTCTGTCTGCTGATGTTACATCACTCGATATAGCTCGAATTGAGCAACACAATAGCACTATTATTTTCGGTTAACTGAGAAACAATTGAATAACTGTGGTGAGATTTTAGAAATGACGCGAGTCGAAACGGAGTTTTAGAGAATCATTCACTTTAAAACTTGTTGGTGTTGAAATTAATAATACCAATACTAATATAATAATATCCTTGGGCCTTCGGTTCCATTGAATATGTAATAGTACAAATTGTAATAATTATAATCAATATGTATTTATAAATATTAATAAGTAGGTTCATGGTAAAGAAGATAATGGGAAAACGTTCATTTGTCTTTCATACATCATATATTGTTACAAAATGGTCCTAGGTTAGCTTGGAACTCTTTAATCACTAACGGAACTTCGATAATATAGAATTGTATATATGCATTAACTTTATTGATACACACTTGACCCAATTCCTAACAATAATGATAAATCTTACTAATATTATAAATGCAAAAGTTTGTAAGGATGTGTGTGTGTGTGAAAAAGCAACAACTCTTTCACACATAAACTACTGAACTAATTGCAATGAAATTTGGTACGTAGACAGCTGGACAATTGGAATAACATATAGGCAACTTTTTATCCCGACATTCCTTCGGGATACGGACGTACGCGGGTGAAACCGCGGAGCGTAGCTAATATTTTATACATCTGGTTCACCGATCGATTTTCTTCTTAGATCAGCCTTGAGCCCTGTCAGATCGACCAAAGACCCTTTGGTACTACGTTCACGTGTTAACCATTATTCCAATAAGGCGGTGATGTATATAATTGCTCTATACAAAACATGAAGTCACGGGACTTTACACACACTTTTTTACAATAAATGTTAAAAAAAACAAACGTTCTAAGATTTTAGATAATTAGGAAAATAAATATTTAAGCGCTGTAAAAATATCAGCCAAATTAAGATCAAGACTAAACGTAAGTTCTCATAAAATAATAGAAAAAAATCATTATGTCTTATTACAATATTACCTTATTTTTGCGTGATATTGTATTAACTTGTTGTGGGAATTGTATGCAATACATTCAATTAAACGTTTTTTATTATGCGTATTAAAATTTAAAACTAGTGTTTGCAAAAAAAAATGTAATTAATTAAAACAGATTTTTTAATCCCAATTTTTGTCCGCTGTTTCATCGATTTTAAAAAGCAAACTATTATGCATTTTACTTAGCCTCATTTATATTGACCTTCCTCCTTATCAGATGAGTGATTTGGTGATTCTTTATCATCAAGTCAATAGAAACTCTTTGGTGTGAGAGATAAGTCGTAATTAGCTAAATTCACATAGCAAATTTTCACAAAACGGCTTTGAGAGTGTACATTATATAATTTATATTATACCACCATCACTTATGCCAATTAATGTTGGGAAACACCATTATTATATTCTAATAGTTTTTAGATTTTAAACAGTAAAAATGAAATATAGAATAACATTTTACTGATGGAAATTGTCTCATAAAATATAAATAAATACATCATTTTATCAATTAGCACGGCTGTCGATTTGGTTTTTCTTAGTACGAAAATTATATGTAAAATTTTCGTACTAAGAAATTTGATAATTGCATGACATATATTAGAAAAAGATACATATTTTCTTGTTAAATACTGATGTCCTGAATGTATGACAGATTAGCAATTCAAGCGCAGTCCTTTAATTTCACAGGCATGTTAATTGAAACTGCGATATTAAATTCAATATCGGTGATATGCATTGAGATTAGCTCCATAATTATAATTGTATAATGTGTGTCAATTTGGCTTAAGCTATCCAACACTTTAAATTATATTATCTATACTAGTATATAGTTTATAGTTAAGTTTCATAGCACCAGATGGGAAAAACAATACGACTTGGTAAGTAATTATTAGTAGTAGTGGATATTACGTAGATATGATATGACTCGGGTAAAGAACATTGGATAAACACAAATATTTAAAACTAGCTGCGCCCCGCGGTTTCACCCGCGTAAGTCTGTATCCCGTTGGAATATCGGGATAAAAAGCTGCCTATATGTTATTCCAGTTGTCCAACTGTCTACGTACCAAATTTCATGGCAATCGGTTAAGTATTTTTGCGTGAAAGAGCAAAAAAGACACACACATCCTTATCGCATTCATAATATTAGTAGGAGTAGGATAAGAATTAATGGTTTTTTTTAGCGGAACAATTTTTATTTGCTCATTTCCGTAATGTCCGGATATCTAATTTAGCAAATACGTAATTATACAACTATTATGGAATTGTGTGTGGGTAACGCTTTACATTTACATATTATTTAATCAAATAAAATATAGTACCTTCTAAAATTGGACAAACGTGGGGAAATTATTATTATGAACATATGAGCAGACAGTTTGGCAACTCTTGGCTTTCAGGTTCATTTAAGACATATTATTTAAACAAAGAAGTGTTACTCCAGTCTACAGTGGCTCACCGTATTAAATTGATATATTTACTAATTTTCTCTCTATTGTAGAACATGACAGCTATGAGGCATGGGAGCGCCTAAAGCACTTGGCGGTATTTTAATAAATAAACGGAAATAAATAAAGAAGGTCAAGGATTAGCATTCTTTTAGTATTAACATTTGTTCCAATTTGTCAATAGAAGATATGGATGACTAACCTAAACAAGTTTGTTGAAGGTCACTTACTTATTTTAAATCTGACATTGAGAGATTACGTAAATCCTTTGCAGTGGCATTTCCGGGCACTATTATGGTCACACCTACAATTCACAGTGCTTTTTCCATATATTTTGTTAATTAAATTTATATGCTGTGCTAATTAACGCTTTTGATGAGAAGGTCGACTAGCTGATCGAAAGGAACGAATAATATAATATGCCCTTTTTAAGACAGCGATGAGATAATGATAAATTTATTGTTTGCCAAGTTTTTACCCGCAGCACAACATTCACGTCCCTTGTTTCACCCCCTTCAAATTTGGACTTACAATATACTAATTGATGAGATATTAATTGTTGATTGGATAATGTTTTTCCTGTGATTGAATAGCGATATCATATATAACTTGAATAAATCATTGCATTGTATGGCTCCACTTCCACGGCAGTAATTTAATATCTGGTCTAGTTTTAGTAGTGAGCGATTTTTAAATAGGCTGATCTTAGGATAACCGTATTAACCTTTATTTACAACACTTTTTTCCACTGAAAGAGGGATAATGTTTACATCAGCACAGGTAAGCTAATAACCAATCGAAGTGGTCACAAAGCGAGTGTAGTTCGTTTTGATATCAATCAAAAAATGTTCAAGCAATGACGCTCGACTCAATCAATACGAAGCACTACATAGTATAAAGCAAAGTCGCTTCCTGCGTCTGTATGTATGTATGTATGCTTAGATATTTAAAACAACACAACGGATTGTTGTTTTTAAGTCGATAAATAATGGAGGGTTTATAAGTATGATAACATCTATTAAACTATATGCTATGATTTTATCGCGTGCGAAATCGCAATAGCTAGTTCGTGATAAAGTAAGACAACAACAAGTGACATGTGCATAAAGAATAATCTGAAAAGAAGTTATGTGGTCAATAAGTTATGGTCTTACGAGTTATTAAAATGAGTAGCAATTACTTAAAAGCGTGCAGAGTATGTAAATCATCTTTTACCACAATTCCGTTTTATTAAAGACTTACTTTAATTTTACTCTTTGTAAGTTTCGCATTGAAACAATGCTATATCCACATTATTGTACAAAGATAAAAGAAGTCTTGTAATGCGAGTATAATTTCAATGAATCATTCGCTTAACGTTGTGATGTAAGGTTTCTTAGACAATCAAGTGAGTTGATATTGCGTGTTATACAAGATACATAAATTAGTATTTTGTATTCTCTTGTTTACACATTTTTATTGTGTTTATTTTGCGTTTTTCGTACACGTGACAACGTTTTTTATGTTTATTTAATATGCGTAGTACCTGGATGACCGAGCTTTGCTCGGTTTAACTTCGTGAAATTAGATTGTCTATAAGCGTTTTTTCTAAGATCGTTTAGGCATTTTTAAGTGAACACGTGCATTAAGAAGACAAAACAATATAAACAATTAGTATAACCTCAAAGCAAACACTCATTGAGTTCGTTACTTAACAATTAAAATTCTTGTATATATATATATATATATATATATATATATATATATACAAGATATATATATTTATATACAAGAATTGCTCGTTTAAAGGTATAAGATATATCTATTAAAAACGAAGTTGGATTAAACTGTGTAATTGTTCCATGAGTTATAATATTATTTACGTTGATTATATTGTTAATATCTTTAGGAGCGGGGATGTTTATAGGGGGTCTGTTCGTGCTTATATACCGTACCTTAAAAATTAGCTGTTTAACTCGGGTTTTAGCAGCCTGAGTTACTTTTAATAGAAAATATTATTATGCATGATGTGTTTCTGAAAGATTACAAAATCCATCTAGATAATTGAAAGCCGCAACCTACTGGCAGATCTAACAATCTTCAACTTTCACGAATCGTTTGGAAGCGAGAATTTAATCAAAAATATACATACGTGTAATTGGTAAAATGGTAAGGTGTGCGTAATTACGCCACGATTACTCTATTACTGGTATTTATGCAAGTGGTGACGTAGTGGACTAGATGTTACCAGCTTTTCGTGTCGAACGTACATATCGACGTGCGTTTTCCCTGAGTTTCCTACTCATTGGACCGTCGGTGGGAGGGCTGTCAGTAAGGGGAAATCTTTGTACTATTATTGTAAAATAATATCGTGATTAAAGGTCAAGGAACAATTTGTTGGCTTAAAGGTAGGAGGTATGGAAAATGGGTAATTTTTTTTTTCATTGGTCTGATCGAGTCATGAGTGATAATTTATCGTTAAATAAATAAACGGTGGTTTATGTTAAATGATTTAAGTACTGTAGAGAGAGTACTGTATTGCAAACTTGTTTAAACTTCTTTATTTCAACTTGGATAAAAATAAAACCTGTATTTCGTTGTTCTATATTAAAATCTTAATTCTTAACAAGTTTCACAATGTTTCTCATTTTAAAGACATTACCACTCAACGCCCTTATGAAATTTGAAATATAACACTTGGGAAGAACTATAAGTTAACAAACTGGAAGGGTGTTAAAAATTTATAAGATGTTATTTTATATAAAGAGTGGGTTATTGTAAATCTCAATTTCTATATATATTTATTTAGTTAGTAAATAGGTGGCAGCCCTAATAGCGGCCTTGAGGTAAGGACGAGTCGTAGCACGTTCTAGCGAATATTGCGCCACGCGGCCCTCGCCGCTGCGTTCCACGCATTTGTACTGCGATTTCATTTCAAATGGCGATTTTTTTTATTACTTCTTCTGCTTTAATACTTCGCATTTAGTTAATAGAAATATCTACTTATTCAGACGTAAGTCCTACAAATATGTAAAACTATAAGAACTATTTCAATTTGGAAGAAAGTAAAATGCTTAATACTTAGCGTTTATAAAACCAGCAAAGTAAATAATCAAATAAATGTTTAGTTGAAAAAAAGTATTTTATGTCAATGCAAAAGATATTATAATTTAACAGTAAAATAATGCATGAGAACCCAAACATACGTTTTATATTATATTTACTGTAATATTATGTGTTTCTTGTCTGTCCATTCATTTCCCTACCTGCTGACGTTCGAACAAACTACTTTTCATGCTTGCTATTTGCATAAATATAATTAAGGTTAAATGCATAGTTTATTCTACTAGTATAGTATTACGTTATCTGTGGTTTATACCTATTTACGCACTACTTGGAGTTATCCCAAACGATAAAATAGCATGCGTTTGCGTCGGTGCAGCTATCATACACGGTAAATTATTTCCCAATACAACGGAAGCAATTGAAATAAGTCCAAATGTATGACACTTAAGGATAATTTAGGATTTCTTCAGACACGTCGTCGTCGTCGTCGTCGACGTCCACATCTATCATACTCGCGGACATACGTTTGGGCGTGAAAAAGAGACAAACAGACAGAGACACATACGCATTTATAATATTAGTAGTTATTTCCATTATAAGATAAAACGCAATAGAGCACGCAAAGCACTTGAATTATTTATTTTGTTTTGTTTTCTGATTTTTATTATTATTTATGGCAACATGAAGGATGATTATTGCTAGAATAAGCAATAAAATAATTTAGAAAAAAATAACCTAATTCATGTTCATTCAAAAACTAAATATAAATTAGTTGATCTATTTCATTGCAGTAAATACTTTTTCATTTAATATGTTATGTACTCAGTTTGTTGACTTGAAAGTAGGTATGGCCCCTTCACTCAAGTGGCTAGACGGAACACAGTGGGGTTTTGGTCGATAAGAATCCGACATAACCCACGGCTCCATCCCCGGGGGCCGTGGGTATCTATGCAAGATTTCCTCACTATAAAAAAAAGGTATTGAAATCAATGACGTCTTACATAGAATTTAAATTACATATATTATTTGAAACTTGTTATACTATGAGGAACATTCCAAAAGTTATTATAATTGGTTGAGTGAAAAAGTTTAGTCGTGAGGTTTTACCATCCATAATTTATATTTTTATGTCCATATTAATAGACCAATTAAATTATTTAATGAAGGCATATACAATAAAATATTATATCGTTGATTTAAATGTTATTTTTCAGGGCTCCATACCCATGTCCGTCTTTCCGTCCATTCGTCATGAGGATATATCTCCCTAATCGTAACTTACGAACAATAAGAGAAGAAATCTTTTTCCTTTATAAGAAAGTACCTAGATAACTATTATAAATCTTACTTTTATAACATCTGTCTTGTTATTACTTTGAAATTCACCAAAACGTTTTTTTTTCGAACACAACTCGATGCAATATTCTTATTTATTTATTTGTGTAAAGGTGAAGCATGTGGCATTTTTATTTTTACATTTCGATACTAAAATAGTGGTGACTGCCTCAAGGCTACATTTTATTCGTTGCATTTATTTTTTGGAGTTTACCACATTTTATAAAGCAGTTTTTTTTATTCATTTATTATATCTGAAAGAAATGAGGAAGAAAATAAATAAAAATGAATGTTTATTTTTTTTCGTATATACTGGGGGCGAAGATAATTCCATCATCAATGAAAACACCGTCAAAAGTAGTTATTATAGTGTTTTGAAGATATGGAAAATATGTATCGTCGCTCTAAAGAGCTATTAAACAGAAAACAACTCAGGATTAAACAAAATAATCACAAACCATTTTGAGTTCAATTCAGCGAGGCCAGTTCAGTGTAGGTTACTTAATAATTTATGAGTATCGGTAGCCGATATGGTATTGCGTGGATGTGGTATGCCGAAGAAAGGGAAGTGGTGCTTTGGGGGAGGCCTACGTCCAGCAGTGGACGGGGATAGCCTAAAGTGAGAACAAAGAGAAAATCGATTAAAATCCTCAATAATATGAGAAAATGTGAAAGTAACTCAGTCTGTGTGTTTTCACGCCTAAACCTCTGAACTGATTTGTATGAAATTTGGCACGGAGTTCGTTGACACCCGTGAAAGGACAAAGTACAGATTTTATCCCGGAAATCTCACGGGAACTGGAACTATACGGGTAAAATCTCGAGACTGTCTGTCTATCATTTCTATTGTCTACGCAGACGAAGTCGTGGGTGGAAAGCTAGTATTCCAACTACGTATATATGTCACAGAGTTTATTCTTATTGTTGTATGAAATACCCTTGAGGGCAATGCTCTTGAACTTCAAATAAACGATTAGAATATAAAACTACGTTTCGATCAAAGTTCAACGGAGTAGCCTTGGTGATTTTCTTTGTGTGTGTGTTTTTTTTTAGGGACGCATGCATTTTTTACATTTGTTGACATAACATTAAGTATGAAGAAATCGAGTATATTTTAAATTTTTTGCTGATTTCTCATAACTTAAACATAATATTTATTTATTCAACGAGAATTCGTTTTGAAGCGTTCTGAATCGCCATAATACAGAAAAAAAATTTACCACCTTATTATAAAAGGGGATACGGATTGGTAGTTAATAAACTCGTAGAAGTTTGGATGAAAAACATTTTTTATGTTATATATATATTTTTATCCTATATATGTTATTTCTGCACAATTGGCTAGTTGTAGTAAGATCAGTGAACAATTATTTTCCGAGTTTTTGTCGGTAGTAGTATTTTATTATTGACAAATAATTTCTTGTTATTCTAGATCTTTATGGAAAGACCACGCAAGGATATAAACTCGTACACGAAGAGGGTAAATCGTGTATAATATATGCAATGTTGGCGGCCACAGAATCTAAGATACCTTTCGTGACCGCTCAACTGAACTAGGCAATTGGTAGGACAACATCGCACATATTTAAATTACATACACATGTGAGACTCTTATTTATGCAAATAATCTCTCAAGGACGTGTTTATATACAGTCTTTACCGAATACCGTTTTTATGTTTGTATTTTCAAACGGACTATATTAACCGTAATACGTAGTGGATCATCATACGCTGATATTCTCATCGTAAAGATAAGGGTCAGCAGCACAGATCACTGAATAGCTACTGTATAACCATTACTTACTTATTACGGTTACGGCTTATTACGGTATTTTTAAATGGGTAAAAGAATGGCTCTGCAGAAGATTTCCCATACACACAGTCCCAACGTTAACGTTCTGCGTAAAAGGTTCCAGGTCCTTCAGGAGGCTGTCCAATTTAGAGGGTCTGTGGTGTGCGGGAATGGCATTGTGAGTTCACTTCCTTTTAACATATCAGGCAGGGGAAATCCAATATTATACAGTACACTAACGTATTGTTTACTTCTATAACCGGTTACTGGTCATAAGTAGGCCAAAAACAAAAATACAGAGATTCTTTATCACTATATGTAGAATTGAACTGATTAATTTAATCGTAGTAATATATAATTCATGTAAATTCATCAAAACACGTAAATGTTTGTTATTTTTAAGGTTGTATCTAATAATAAACATGACCGACCGTGACATAAACAAGTTTTTTGTGATCCCTTGGTATATATAATTGATTACATTATAATGTCTATTTTATGTATTCACTACATGTACTTTATGTGTGAATAGATAAAATGTATGCATTGATTACATAATTTTCCACATATTGGGACACAATACAAATACAAAGATGATAATGGGAATGGATGTAACAAAATGACATACATTAAAGTATATAATGTACCTACGTAGAAAAATTTTGTCTCCCTTTTGGTAACTGTTTCTTTCTGAAATTTCTTATAAGAAACGTTATCACGTATCTCAATCGAAATACATTTCACTCCTGCCTCATCTTTCTAATCAAAATATAAGAGCTAACGCGTATGTATTATAAAGTGATAATAAAAACTATATATTCACGTATGCTTAACGTGTAATCTACACGTGCCTGCGATGTAGTTACTTATTGCAATGAATGAGGGAATTAATGAATGCTATAAAACAAAACAAATTGCTTACTTCACCGACAAAGACGAAACTATAAACAGTCTTGGAATTTTTCTGTATAGCTCCCGTTCCCGGAATTTTTTTGGGATAAAAACTATCCTATCTCTTATCTCGGGTTTCTGATGGTAAAATGTTAGTAGTTCCTGAAATAAAGGAGAGGATTTGTAAAGTTACTTAAATTAGCGTGTTGTAGCAAGCACACAAAAAACAAATTAACTCAGCAGCTTTATATATTAGTGTAGATCTGCCCTTGTTATGCACATCTTTTCTTATCATATGTTTATGAACATAATTAAAAGAAATAATTCTGTGATAATGTGTTTTAATTATTGGTTTTGTCGTGATAAAATCCTTTCAAAATGAAATGAAGAGAATTTTTAATTAGCTTCCAAGTCCAATCCTTCATTTCCGTCGTCAATCCTTTCCTCATCCCTTACTCCTTTAAAGTTGGCAGCGCATTTGTAGAGGCACTAACTATTTCTGCAAATGTTTATGAGCGGTCGTTTACAACCAGACTACACATAATTCTTGCTCCCGGCATTGCATGCCTGCAAAGCTTTTTAATTTTCTTACCAAATACCTAGATTTAATTTTATTAATTAATAGATTAAAGGATAACCTTAGACTGAAATAATCATGAAACAACATCTTTTCATATAGTACTAGCTGCGGTTTCACCCGCGTAAATTCCAGTTGTCCAGCTGTCTACGTACCAAATTCCATTGCAATACGGCGCTACTCATCCAGGTGTACAATGCGCTTTGTCACTGTATACTCACTTATTGTATACCAGTCTGGGGAGGAGCCTGCAAAACTCTAATGCTGCCTGTAGAAAGGGCTCAACGAGCTGTGCTCAAAGTCATGTTGTCCCTTAACTATACTCATCCTACAACTGATATCTACACTAAAACAAATATCCTTAGTGTACGTAAATCTTATATTTATCAATGTATCCGTAAAAAACATCGAACGCTAAACCTACAAAGTTCAGGATTCAAAAGATTTAATAGGATACCTCTCCCTCCAACCTCATCCAAATTTGCACAACATCAATATGAATTTTTATCAACAAGATTATAGAATACCATAAATAGTAAATTAAACGTTAGGGACGTAAACCATATCAAAATTAAGCGAGTTGTGAGAGATTGGCTAAGAGACATGAATTACGAGGAAATAGAAAGATTGATGATAATAAAACAGTAAAAAAAAAACCTCAATCACTTACAATAGCTAACAAACACAGATACTCACTCACTCACTCACTCACTCACTCACTCACACACAAACACACTCACACACACACACACACACAAACACACGTGTCACACACACACACACACACACACACACAAACACACACACACACACACACACACGTAATAGTAATGACTTTTATATTATATTCCTACATTGTTTTTTTATGCATTTGTATTTTATTTTAATTTTTTTTCTTAACTCTGTTCTGTAAACTTTTATAAAGATAAAAGATTTGGAAGAAACTGGCCTTCGAGACACAGTTCACCACTAGTTCGAAGGTCAGGGTCTGTATTGTTTTGTACTACTGTTTCTGTTATAAATAAAAATAAATAAATAAAGATTCAGTAGTTTTTGCGTCAAAGAGCAACAAACACACACATCCTTACAAACTTTCGCATTTATAATATTAGTAGGATTTTAAAGGTGATTGTAAGGTAATTTAATTAATGTACTTCATTGTTTTACCGTCGTTAACCTCAAAGTGTTATAATGAAAAACAATTAAAATGTATGAAGGAAGAGACAATTATGATTGTAGTACATAAAACGTTTACCTCATTCTCTTGTCTTAGTACGCATCGGTTCCGTATATACCCGTTGCAAACAGTTTGAGTTCGTATTTTCAAGAAAAATTTACGTTACATAAAAACTTACTACATACAAACATACAAGTAAAGTTAATAAAAGCGTGCTAAAAATATAACGAATACATATAATAGATCTACAATTTACACTGCAGCGCAGCTCTATATTGGATGACCATTACCGAAATGTATTCTAAATTTTTTATTGTTGAATTAAATATTGTCTAAAAAGAAAAGAGGTACGTTCCCAGGTAAATAATTGATAGTGTCGCAGTAAAGAGATGTTTTAAATTTGTTTTTATTTCATTTCCACTCAGTAAAAGGATTTTTGGTATAACCACAGATAACATATAAAATAATTCCACCTATAAACAGGGTGCTATTCTTATGCATATTATTATTTTTAAACAAAACTATTTGCAATATTTAAAATAAGTCATACTATCAGTCCTATATTCATAATTGCTTTTTATGTAGAGGCTAAACAAATGTATTATTAAATCAATCAGAGATTTATGATAATTGTATTTACACTATTATTACTTACATTAATACAAACAATGACTAGGTCAAGTCTAGGTTGAGCCTCAATGCTAAATACAGCCTTATTTATCTAATTGTTCTTAAGAACTTCACTTCCTAGTAAAATGGCTGTCATCGTCATAAGTCAGCTGTTATTGATTTAACACACACAAGTTCACACTCAAGATTCAAAGGTCGACGGTCACGAGTGGTTACGTTTGTGGTTTCCAATAATGATCGTTGCAATTACTTATAAGTTCATAAATAAATAACTAACCTAAACTTTAGGTACCTTGTGTTTAATATAATTATAAGGAAAATTAATCCTCGTAAACAGATTCGTGTCATCAGGTTACTGAGGTCTAATCATCTGTTTTTCTCATAACACCTGAACAGGGTATAGAGCTTTTGAGTTGAGTTTTTTTATGTCATAGCGGGCAACTGAGCTGGTGGTTAGCCTGATGGTAAGTGATCGCCATCACCCATGAACACTCGCAGAGTTAGTGCCTCTGCGAATATGCTGCCCGCTTTTGAGGGATGAAGGAAAAGGAAAGGACTGGGACGGGTGCGGAAAAGGAAATCGGCTTCCGACTCCCCCACTCACCGTACGAAACACAGTAGCATGCCACTATATCACACCGGTTTTCTGGGTGTAGTACTTCCCCGGTTCGAGCTGGCCCAATTCGTGCCGAAGCGTGCTCGACTCCATACTAGCACAGAATAATAAGTATAAGTAGTACTAGTCGCAATTCACAGTCTACGTGCTCAACGGCATATATTTTTATGTTTTATTTTTTATTCTTTGTTTCTTACCAATCTCCTCTCAATTTCGCACACAGAATTTTTATTTTATTTTATGCAAAATACTTTAATTCTTGTTTTATACAAGGAAGAACGATAAAATATCTGCTACATATTTGAAATAATATATTTGTGTATATTTTTTTATAGGAAGCACTTTAAGAGAGACTGTGAATAATTTTGCAAACTTAATGAAAACATATTTAAATTATTGTAATTGGCTCATGGGAAAATATAGTTAGTTCTTTTATGTTATAGTGATATAAAAACATATAGTCATGAACAGTAGATTTAAAGTCTGTGTAAATGTATTGTCAGCTTAAAAGAAAGATTTCTAGTAGTTATATTCAAATACATCCTTTTTAGTAGCCCCGCAAGATCATACCAAGTCAACGTGAAGTGTTTATCGAACAAATACATCACCTTAAAATAAAACAGATATACTGTGTATTTCTTAACAAGAGAACCTACTGTTATAACCTAAAATAGATGGACATAATCTTATGGAATATTTGGAACAATCTAGAACAGTGTTGCGTGAAACAATTGTATTATATCAGCAATTAATTGATTACACTAATTATAAAGGCATAAAGACGTCTATCTTGACAGGAATGGAAACCATTGTTTGTTCGTTGTTGTATAATTGTTTCGCTAATTTACAAGACGATTTATGGAATAAACCAATATTATTATGCACTGATCGACAACATTCATGGAAATAAAATATTTCTTACATTTGATACAATTTTTGTAGTAAATAAATACTTCACGCTAACTTATTCGTCTGAAATATAGTATTAAAGTTAAATTATGTAAAAAAGGAGAAGGTTACTTTGTATAAAATAAACACTCGGAAATAAAAACTATTTTAAGACACCAAAGTATGTTCGAATATAGTAAAATAACAATAGTAAAACAACGATATAACACACAAAATACACAATAATATGTCCTATAATTGATGATTTAAAATCTTCTTAAATCAGCAAGCATAGGACATATGGTTCAGTATACAGCATCAGGACATAGGTATATCAGTCTCCTACTACTATATAATGCCTCCCAAATTATAAAAATCCATACATACCAAAATATTGATATAATGAAGTTTAAAGACATTGTTTAATTTAAATGAGTAGATTATAATAAACCCTAAAAAATCGTTAAAACACTTTATTAACATTAATACATTAATCGACTGAGTGCAACATAATCTAAGGCCCTTTCCCCAAAGGACTTAGCAAAAAGTAAGTGAGTAGAGCATTCTCCACTCTAAGAAGTGGCGGATCTTAATGGCGGAAGGACATTAACAGTGTTAAGGTCATTGCGGTCAAATTATAAGACTCAAAATGGGTATATTAATGTATAAAAGAGTTATTTAATTAATATTTACTTAGGCTCGTGCAAATACTTGTGAATTGGCAGCGAGGCCGATTGCTCAAGTTTATTTCACAACGTGAGCTATCACGGCCTATGGCGATTATGTATCACTGTTTATATAATATAATTATGTTTGATTTGACTTTAAACTGGTGATGTTTCCTATTTAACTACTATTTTCATTCTAATAAATAATGCTGTCGTAACTGTTGAGTGTACAACAGTTTTATTTATTTTTGATCTGTTATTTTGTGATTTTCTGGTTATTCCTGCAATCTTCAGAAAGACACTGATTCTGAAATATTTATGCTTACTTAAAGGATTGCATTTAATTTGTAAAAATAGAATAGTCTTTAAAAGAGCGTCAAAACTATAAATAAATCAATGCAGAGATTTTGTTATACTATCTTCATGTTAAATTTAACACGTGAAGGAGCAGATAATTCGTTTTTTATTTATTTATAGCAATTTAATAACTGGTCAGTGAGGTCTGGTTTTCACTGGATTTATAAGTAAGGTGGACCTCAATTCTTTGTATCACCGAATCGGGCTCGCATAACCGGACACGACTGGTTAATAATAATTGTTTATTTTAATATTATAGTAATGACCTGGTCAATGAATCTATCATTTATTTGGTGTGTGATGTGTACGTGCCTTGAAAGAGATGTGACATTTGACCTTTACCTTGTTTAATTGGATTACGAAATACGTTGTATTGTTACATCAATATTTGCGCCTGATGTACCGTTTTTCATTTTTATTAATATCAAGAAGTTACTACAAATACTCTAGACAAATACAATAATTAATCCTACTAATCCTACTAATATAATAAATGCGAAAGTTTGTAAGGATGTGTGTGTGTTTGTTGCTCTTTCACGCATAAACTACTTAACCGATTCCAATGAAATTTGGTACGTAGACAGTTGGGCAACTAGAATAACATATAGGCAATTTTCCTACGGGATACGGACTTACGCGGGTGAAACCGCGGTGTGCAGCTAGTAAGTAATAAAAATAAAAGTGTAATGATTTTGACTCTAAACATATTCGACATTTTCCGATCTTTTCAAAGAAAGTAGGTCTTTTCATATGTATAGATCAACATGAATATACCTAACGATAATCGTTTCAATTAAAAAAACAGTTTCCGTTCAGAAAACGTAGTTAGTATTTATATAAAAAATTTAAGACACAAGGACGCTATTGCTAAAATTATAGATAGATTTATTCATGACGCAGAGCAAACACATATTAAATTATACATAACTGTTTGGTACACAGATTTATAGCTGATTAACAAGACCTATTATCAAAACTCGAAATTCACATCGATGACGCAAATGTGAATGTTTATTGAATTAAATGTGAATAATTAACAATTAATCACACTCGTTATGATAATTATACATAAATAGAATAGATTTTTGAAGATTAGATTTTCCTATACAAGCAATGTTTGATTCACTTAAAAATATTATTTTACGTGTAATCAATCATTTTATAGCAGTTTGCATTAATTTATTGGACTTTGCCTATTGCGAAATTGCTTATCGATTATTTATTTATGCGTCTATCATACATAGCAACACAAATATATCATTTGACCGATAAACACATAAATTAACATGTTTAATCTTAAGCCTTTTATGTATTATCGTCAGTAAGTACGTCAATAATAAAATGAATAATCGGTATATCACTTCTGTACAATCATTGTTGTTACTTTCTAGAAAGGCGCGCTCTAATATAGCAAGTGGAAGTGCAGAAAACAGTGACGTGACAGAGTATTGCAACAGAACTCGTATATCATTTCATGTGAAATTGGACATTATGCGATACATATTAAAGGTCAAAGTCGATGCAAACGTTTTAAAGGTTATTCATGTTTGGTGCACGGTGTCAATATGCTGTTCAGAGAACTTGCATTGTACTTTCGCTATACACTGTGTTTTGTTTGTGGTTAGGTTATGGGAAATATCATAATAGCTAATTAACCTCGACCGCGTCTATTATTATTTTTTTTTGTACATTGGAATCTTGTAGTGTACCTCCAGTCTATAGGTGTGTGTTTACTTGTTCAAAAATTTTCCACACTTCGTTATATTCGTTAACGCTGTTCTACTCTTATCATTTAGGGTATGAAAAATAGATGTTGGCCGATTCTCAGACATATCCCATATGCACACAAAATTTCATTAGAATCGGTCCAGCCGTTTCGGAGGATTTTGGTAACCAACATTGTGACACGGGAATTTTGCATATAAGATAAAGAATCATACGCCAATAGCCTCAACCTTCTATTAAATATGTAAGACATAATTCTGATTTTGAAATGAAAATAGGCAGTCTAGTACAGTTTTAGTTTCTTTATTAACAAATTATTTAATTGTAATAATTACTTAGAAAAGAAACATAGCGTTTCATTTACCAAACGGTGGTTGCACCAATTGTCCATTATCTCTCAACGGATGCTACAGGCGACCCTTGAGTGTCCAATAGGTATCAGCTGTTTGATAATGTTTCAATACAAAGTCCGTCAGATTCGGCATTCATAGGAACGTGATCACAGCATGACCAAACACGAGTTGTCCGGTTATTTTGTTTTTTGTCTGGACTAATTAATATTAAGCGTAATGGAATAAACTATTGCGATGTATCTTAATTCGTATTTTTTGCTGTTTTAATTTTTTTATGTGGGTTTGTTTGTACTTTTGCTGCGAATCGTGACGGCAGTTGGATGTATGGGTTAAAGATATATGTTCTAATCTAATCTCCATCAAGCGATAACATATTAATTGAGCTAAAGCTAGAAACTATATTTCACAAAATTTATTATTTTACCTGAAAGATTTGTAAGGCCACAATTGGTCTATCTGCGCATCCAATTTAAACTCTGTTTCTATCCTTTTGCTGAACTATATTCTATCATATAAATGACAATATATAGTATAAGTATATGGTTTTTATGCTTGTGACATTTAGTAGATTGAATATATAGAGGAAACGTGGCAAGTAACCCGGTTATGATGTTCTGCATCCGTTTACAAGGTAAAAAGAAAGTCCAGAGAACAACTTTAAAAGTACAATAGGTCATTGCGCACTCCGTTAACTTTAAATCACAAAATAATTGTGCATGTTTAAATAATAAGACGATTATAATATAAATATAGTCCACTTTCATGACGCATTGTGTGTCTATAAAATAGTGCGCCCCATATCCCAGGAGAAAAAGTAAGTATTTATAATCCCTTCAATTAAGAAACTATAATATGTTATTCTAGTAATGAGAAGAGGATTTATACACTAGGTGACCTCCCCGACTTCACGGATTCATTTCCAATGGTGAAAGAATTTTTGACTAGTAGTTCCAGAGTTATATCGGTGAAACAAACCAATTCTTTAGCTTTACATACATATATAGATAAATAATATACTTAAGTAGTGGACATAGATTACTGTAGATGTGTGAAGTGTACGCAAAATGTCTTAGGTATTTATATAGATAGCTATATGCATTCTAGGCTGTCTACAGTTAATGATATATTACATTTTTTAAGTTCTTCTCACATTCTCTTCAGGTTTTTTGCTGCAATAGTAATTGTGTCGCTACATATGACCCGGCATTTTCTATGAATTTTCCATTTCTATGTGAATGGCTATTCTGGAAAGTATAATCTATCTTTGATAGGCTGTTATATTTAAGAGTTCACCGACTTTATTTAGTACGAGCGATCCACCCCAGCTTAGCCCGTGGTACATATATAGCCTATAGCCTTCGTCAATAAATGGGCTATCTAACACTGAAAAAATTTTTCAAAGCGGACTAGTAGTTCCTGAAATTAGTGCGTTCAAACAAACAAACTCTTCAGCTTTATAATATAAGTCTAAATTAAAATCAGACATTATGGCTAACGATCTTTTATAAACTCTTTTTCCATTTTTCTTCATAAATTAAAATTTAATAAATTAAACTTCAATACTAAACAAACATTCTTTTAGTATTTAATGTAAGCGTTAGCATCACAGCTGAAATTAAGTGGAAACTTATTATCAAATATAATATACATATGTTTAAGATCCTTGCCTTCGACTTCCGATTATTCTAGGAAGTTGCTTGTAAAGTATACGGTGGCATTCAATAAAAGGAAGGAAATTATAAGAACGTGAAGAAGCTAAAATGATATTTTATATTAATACTAGCGGTCCGCCAGGCTTCGCTCGCGGTACATATATAGCCTAAAGCCTTCCTCAATAAATGGACTAGCTATCTAACACTGAAAGAACCAGTTGTTCCTGAGATCAATGCGTTCAAACAAACAAGTAAATAAACTCTTTAGCTTTATAATATTTGTATAGATACCATAATTATGTTTTTTACCATATGTTATATTATATATGCTTTTGCTCATTATGAATTAAAATTAAGTATGCGCTGATAATATTGGTTAATCCAACGACTTATAAAAATTTCTGAGTAATTTATATTGAAAAAAAGAGATCCCGACGAAAATTGCATTAAAGTGAACCAAGATCTTGAAAAAGTTGCCAAAAATACCATTACTTGGCGTACGCTGCAAAGATCATTTGCAATCATCAATACAAAAAATTATCGTCAATGATTTTTGCAGAAAAAATTCTGCATAATTATAGTTATTCAAGTTTCAATAGTAGATCAAGAGGTAAATGTTATTCATGAAACTGTAAATAATATAATACGTTATGTAAACAAAATTGTACTTAGTATAATGTTACAGATAAATAAATTTCCTACTTTAGTATGGATACATATATAGAGGATTATTTTCTGACTATTTATATTACTACTTATGCCGAGCATTCCATAAACAGTTAAATGTTGAATTAAATGTATATTTATAAAGTTTATTTATTTTATAGAATAAATACACAAAAGCTCTTTGTTCTCTTTCGACTTGCGTATTTTCCAAGCCATCAATGTAAAACAAGTTTCATGCTGTGATAAAAAATAAATTATACTCTTTTTTATTTGATTGCGAAAAGATACGAATTAAAGTTTTCGTAATTACTCTTTAATGCGCGTTTCTTTTAATACTTATATTATTAATAACAATTATCCCCATAAACTATACAGAGCTTACTATAACGTTATTTCATATACTATGATTTATAAGATACATTATGTCTTTTTATGACTATTACATGCTAGCATTAGCAGTTTGCTATTTGCAAAATTTTGTAGTGTCCTCTACGCTACAAGATGGATGCATTTTATAGTTTTATAAAATCAATTCCTTGTTAATCTATTATGCAATGTTTCTTGTTTCAGGACTTAGGTCGATTTATAGGTGAGTATTTCATTACCTTTGTTCTTTTATAAATTCTTTTCCAATACCTGGGCTCATCAAATTGAATGCATATCGTAAGGCACTTGAAACCGTCTTACCGTGAGTATAAACGAATATGGATTATAGAATCACTCGCAACGTATTACAGATTAAAAACCGTTATTGGTTTAATCGACTTTTATATTATATTATATATAGTACACTTTAATATTCTCACATCAATTACCTAATTATGTACAAGTATGAACAGTTTTAAGTAAACATTTGATACATTCTTTAACGAGACTACTTAACAAATCACACCTCTATGACAATCGATTAATAATGCATTTTATTTCAGTATCCGTCGAACAGCCCTAAACATACACACTTGCATAAACTTGATGACGTCATAATTTGACACTTCACAATATCCTGACGTATTCCACTCCAATCAGTGGAGTAAGTGGTTAACAGCCAGGTTTACAAAGAGCCGTTACTGAATTTGATCGTGCCAAATCTCGGTCAGCGGTCGTGCCATCGCGCTATATTACGGTACACGAATTATTTGCGCATGCAAACTGGTACAATCTTTGCTATAATCAATACCGTCCCACGTGGGTTTACGTTGGCGGGTAGTTGGATGCGGTTTGATTAATTTAAATCAAACTAATGGGTCACTCGGTTTTTTAGCTCTCTTATAAGAGCAAATGAGCAGTGTAGACGAATGATATACGTTAGTTCCGCTTTGTCGATCTTAAATAACGTTCTTCGTTTATTATTATAACGGTTAACATACATGGTCTTTAATAACCTGAGTTGAGGTTTCTGATTTATTATTGAATAACATTCTTAATCAATAGTGTTTCTTAAATAATTTGTACATAAATGTAATACTACACATATGCAAGTTTACAGTAATAAACGAGTAATGTAAAAATTAAAATATGAAGGGTTGTGCTGTAATTTGATTAAATTTTATTAATTTAATGTGGAATTGTCGTTCTTCAACAATCATATCAAACTCTAACATATATGACTTCTTTTGTTGATTTTTTATATGTATACTGATATGCTGAAAGGTTAGTTTGTTGGAACGCGCTAATCTCAGGAACTACTGGACCGATTTCAAAAATTATTTCACTGTTCGGTATGCACGTGATGAGTTCTATAGGCTATATGTGCCACGGACGAAGTCGGGGCGGACGCTAGTTTCTAATAGACTTGTTAATAATATTATGCGATATTATTTGTACTAGTGGTATTGCATATATGATATCATCCACTCTTGAATGTAATACTTTACATACATTATTATTTATTTACTTGTCATTATCGTATTATGTTTGTAGTGTTATTTTAATGCGCACGATTAAGGATTAAGGTTGATTATAGTTATTAAAATTTACATGTTTGTAATATTTTATTCAAATTCCGAGTTAAAGTCATGCGAAATCTGAGTAAACATAGATGTAATCTACAATTGCTTTGAGAATTTTCTAGCAACTAAGATTTATTTTGCGTGTTGGAGTCAAGGTCTTCCACGAGCGCTTCGATGTTATAATAAAATTTGTGATAAATATTTTCGAGTTTGAATGGAAAATATGAACGCAATAGGTAAATATCTGTAATAATTTTTTTGGAAGAAAACTCTCTTAAAAGGTAACCATGTTATTAATCGATTTGTAAAATGCAGCCCTGCCCCATATTGGACAAAGATCTTCATTATATACTAAAACTATAACTTTAACCCGTGGCATCATTCGCGCGGTACCTAACCTATCCTATGTATCAAAATTTTATACAGATACGATCTAAAGTTCGCTTGAAAGAACAACAAACATCCATACATCTATACTTACAAACTTTCGCTTATAATATTAGCAGCTTCCTACTCTTTAGGCACCGGAGATAAAAAGATAAGACCATTCTTTCGACAATCATTTTTCTTAGGCGGCTAATCAATTTATTTATAGAACAAATTAATGAAGGTCTTTTGCTAAACTCACATTGATTATTATCAGCTAGACAAATCTTTATGTAAGTATGTCACCAATTATACATTTACATGGCACCAAGCTGTATAGCTCCAACAAACCACAGCGTGATCGGATGTTTATAAATATTCATAGGTATTTTCCGACATTTGAACAGGTTTTACGAAGTTATTTGCTCAATGCTTGTATAACAATATTTTCTAGAAATACTCGTATTCTCCCACGACGCGGACGACGTGAAAATTGCGTGAACGCCATTGAACTATTGATATTGAACTAATTGCAGGTTTTCAAATAACAAAGTATATAGGTTATCATTTATTATCTTTTCCAACAATAATTGATTAGGATCCTGTAACCAAAGAGTAAAACGGTACACAGTCCGTTGGTGTGTCTGTCTGTCTGTCCGTTTGTCACCAGGCTTGTACCTCATAAAGCGTGATATTCAGATAATTGAAATTTTCAGAGATGATGTATGATGTCGCTATAACAACAAATGATAAAAAATCGAGGATAAGCAACAGCTAGTACGGTCGGAAATTGGATGGCTAACCAACATTTTTGCAGTCGCTCTAGAGCATATTATATGGAACCTTCATCTGTCCTCTAGCCCCTTGTCGCAAGACAAGTAGAGGCCTCACAACACACTCGGTATCAGCGCAAGACAAGTGCTAATCGACTTGATATTTTTTCTATTTTATAAAAGTCGACGTCATTCTTTTTCTTCATTTAAATTATTTTGAAAAAATGATTATAAGTAAGTCATTGGCGCATGACTGTTTGATGTTTTAGTTTATTATTTTTTTATTACTTGCTACAAATACTTATTCATTTTAAGGTAATATGTACAGTAGTAAGTACTTTTTCAGTTTTAATTTATATTTATCCAAAAATTAAATGATAAAACAATATCATAATAATTCATTCAAAACTATAAATAAATTTCGACGTTCTGGACATTGGCAGTATTAAGTGGTAAGCAGAAGAATCTTTTTAATATGTGATATCCGATTAAAGTAATAAATAAGTCACATGAACTATTAAACAATAATTCATACATTTTTTGATGATTTAGAATGGAACTATAACCACCTTCATTCACCATTTTTAATTTCCTTTGCCTACTGTTTCCTTTGACGAAGCCGCTGGAAAACATGTTCACTTCTATTTCTTTGTCTGCACGGGACATACACGATAAGATTAACATTAAAACGCAGTTACACAATCTACTGAGTAACATCATTTGAATATAATTTAAAGACACGTGGATTATAAAGCGAAGTTATCCATTGTATATTATGTGTAAAGATCACGACAAGTATTCCTGTGAGGTCAATGCCGCGAGTTAATTCTACTTTGTTGTTATTAAAAAGAATTCTTGTTGATACAGGTAGATACAGAGTGTGTTGTGAGGCCTCTACTTTTTATCTTAGACCTTCGTTTTCATTCAGATTCGAGAAGACGTAGTTCGTTGTTTGTCTACTGTAAAAGGTTATTTGGTCATGTAATTAGATCCGCATGAACTCTGTACAACATATTATACTGATTTTTTATAATACTAGCTGTTTTGTGAGGTACAAATATAGTCTATGTCATTGAGTGAAGTTGCAGCTTTCTAATGGTGAAAGAATGTTTGAAATCGGTCGAGTGGCTTTTGCGTGAAAATGTTACAAACACACAAAAATACAAAAGTTTCCTCTAAAATATTAGTGTAGATATAAACTGTTAAGGGTTTCCAGTACAGATTTTTGGGACTAGACCGTCATTACAAGATTGTCTTATAACTTGTATCTATATTTTGGGTGAGGTTCTACAAATTAAGACAACGCGTGTGCAAATATTCGAAGTAATTTGTAGGCAACAACGGCAATTATACCTAATAAGACGTTAAATAGAACTAACACATGTACATTGATAGCGTGAAAAGAAGAATTAGCTATCAATTGCATACTTATACGATTTACATTCATTTATTCAATGAGTATCTACATAAGAGTCTGTTTAAAGAATCTTCAATTAATAAATTATTAATAAAGGATTCTTTAAACTACATATATACTTCACTGTTGTGAAAAATTGCTCATATATTACTACATTATAACCAGCGTTTAATACTTTTCACCAATGATATAATATATCTAGGCGTTGAAGACAGATAACATGAGGGGCCCTTAAAATACGCATTCTCCCCTGTTTATAACCGTTCCTTAGAGCGACACGAGGCTGATTTGCTAAAAGAAATATCCGATATTCACTTACATTGTAAGCTATGCATTTGCTTATCATTTTGTATTGTTACAAGATCTTTATGCTGTATAAAAGCAGTGATTTGTTACCTAGTCCGATAATTTTTTTTGTTATCATATATTTTTTGTATATTTTCGATGATTCTAGAATAATGACATAGTTTTTTGTTTATTTCGTTTATAACAAATCTTGTTAAGTTCCTGAATATCAATATTATCTTTACTTGAAATTTGTAGCCTCGTTTGTAGACGAAAAACTAATTTTATTGCAGATAAAACACGTGTTTTTAACAACACAAGTTTGTTTTAAAGATAACAATATTTTTTAACACATTTTTTGCAAACATTAATATAAGGAAATAGAACCGAGTTCGTTTTTAAGTAATATAATACATTATTTAAAACAGACAGTCCGGAAGGTTTGCAATATCGCCCACTGAAACAGATAATGATATGAATTCCTTCGAAACTTATTGCCAGAGTTACAAATTTGCGACACTAATCAATCCAATGAAACATTAAATAAGGAAAATGTACATTTAAAAATAAATAAAATTTTAAAACAAAAGATTGACGTAACGTATCTGCTGCATAATATTCTCTCTATATATTTTTTTTCTTTTGCGCTTTCGTCATTGCCAGAGGCGAATGAACTACAAATTGTAATCCTTTCGAGTGTACCTATTTAATTATCAATGCAAATTACAATAATTATTTATCAATAAATTTAAAGTAATATTTTATAATTCCTGTTCACATGGAAGACTTTTCTAATGATGTAAAGCTGAAGAGTATATTTGTTTATTGTCAGGATATACATCAGTCAATCAATCATATTCTCAGGAAAACCAATTTGAAAAATTCTTTCAGTAAGTACGTCATCTCTGCAAGCCGTAGGCCCTGCAATGACGACTTAAAGCAGTACTAATTCCAGTACGTGAAACAGACAACTATATAGGCAGTCTAACGCCATCGCCTTTTTCCGCATCGCAACTGCTTTATGTCGTCACGGCATGGCCCTAAGAGCTATATATAGCACGGGCGAAGCCAGTGCGAATCGCTAGACCCTTATAAAATGACTGTCTAATTGCTTAAAATAATTAAGGAATTGGGCCCTAAATATACAAAAACATATATAAGTATCAATAATGATACATTTTATTTTTAACTTCGTAAAATAAGAGAATTTCAAGCCACAAATAAACTTCACCATATTAGGGCCAACCTTGAGACATATAGATAATTAAAAATACATTTGGGTCCTTTCAATAAAATTGAAAAGTTTTCGATTATGGCATAAATTTCGGAAAGTCTAAGTAAAATATTTTGGATAAACGTTGTACGTCCAGAAGCCGCAACCAAAGATACGGAAAAAGTGGTTACAGACAGTCTGTATATTAACAAACACATTCGACTGGTTTTGAACCAGTTGCAGATTTTCAATACACGGTAAACCGGGCATTCCTATACATTCGGTGGTCCTTGAAACTCGTATGCAAATTGTCCAAAAAACCGCTATGTTAATATTGCGATTATTATTTTAATTTATTACAATTTTTTTCAATATTGTAACAATCTTATAAAATATAAATGTATATGTTCTTTATGCACTTTAGCTCAATAGTCAGGTATTGCATCAAAACGTTGATATAGATATCAGCTTTTTATAATGTTGAGTGGTACACCGAAACATTCTTGGAAAATGATCATTTTGGTTATATTAAATAATACCTATACATTATATTTTGTGTTAAGCAGATACCTATATAAAGCAATTTATATTAATAGTTATTTAATAGCACTAAAGTGCTTTATGCAACACTTATGGCCACGCCAACCTCTCGTCCACCCACCACGGTGAAAGAAATAAAAAAATATTTTGTTTATATACTTATTAATATTTTGTACTTAGATTTTTTTGCATTAATTTATAAATGTGCAAGCAGGTTTTTATTTTATTAAGTCCGGATTCAACTAATTAATTATAATGTGACCTCAAATTATTTTATTAAAACTATTTAATTAAATAATAAATGATTAAAATAATCAAACACACATGATAATAGGTGAATGATACTTCCGATTTCTTAAGGTTATCAGTACAATATGGGTATTAGTCACTAGATAAAGCCTAATGACCTAGACCATTTATTAATTAATGTCATAGTTTCAGAATTCTTATCAACTTCAATAATTAATATAGATTATGATGTACCATTAGAAATGAAAGTGAGATCGGATATAATTAGATAGAACTAGATCATTGGCACCGTGTTGTAATAAAAAGCGCAAGCTCAACTGTTATCTAAAGGTCACTTATGAATGAGATTATACGGAACTACACAATTATGACATTGTTGTACGTAATATTGATATTATTATGTCATTAAGTGGGATTATACAAAATGGTGTTATAAAAAAATATATATATTTACCCTCGAATGGTCCTTATTTGTATATTCTTATCTTGTTTCATCCAAACGCTGCTAGTACCCAATAAATAAATGACAGAAGTTATAGATGCATATTTGCAATATTACAAGAATTTACACGTGTCTCACGGATGTAAGTCATTAATTTATCTTAAGCATTACCACGTGTTGAGTAAGGTTAACAACTTCTTCGTAGTTATGTGATATTATTTCTAAATATTGCAGTATGTGAAACAAATGAAGGTTGGAGAGTTGTATAGTTCCGATAAACAATGAAACCAGGAGTTCAGGAACAGGAATTGCAGCTTGATCTGGGTTTGGGTTGTATTTCTATATTACGGCCAGACCTTTTAATACTGGTTGATAATTATAAAGTGACATATCTCTCATAAGATATAAACATAAACGCAATATCAACATTTTTCAAGATTACCAACAGCAATTTCTTAAAATATATCCTAAAACAACTCTATATATTATTTCATAAATCAATACCGCAGTGTATATTATGCAAACCATCCTATATTCTCTTATATCGTGTTTTAATAGAATATTTTAATGATGACAGTATGATCATGCGCACGCGCGTGACCCGTGCACGTCTGGGTTTCTGTATAAGTTTGGTAGTTAAGTACTAATAATAATTGATAACACATTAGTTGTTTTGTGTATACATATCTATAGTAATTATCACGTTACGCATAAGTGTTAATAAAGATAATATTGAAAATGAAATTGACCTTGTGTATTGTAGATATTCATTCGGACTAAGGTTTACCAGCTCCATAAAATTTGTCGAAACTCATGTGTCGTATATTACGCTAGTTTTAGACTACAGTTCAGCGTCCGTGGGTCCAATATCGGGGGTATAAATCCTTGTCTTTGTGCATATATCTAGAAATAGTTTTAATCATAGGCAAATGATTAAAACATAAAGCTATAAAATAATTTCTTACACGTAGATAATACTAGCCCGCGGTTTCATCCGCGTAAGTCCGTACTCCGTAGGAATATCGGGATAAAAAAGTATCAGAAAATATTATAAGTAGTTTCGTAAATAGCTGCACAGCTAATCACAATTTCATAATAGTACCTACCTACCTATTTTGCTGTAATTCCGCGAGTTATTTTAAGATATGTGTTGGCATCGACACTCCGTCCGATATTGCGTTCAAGTTGCCCATTGATATGCGTAAAACTGTTATATTGTTATTAGTTGTAACGTAAGATACACAATACGGCCATATCTATGCAGGTGTGGACTTCGTTGATTTATATGGTGCAGTAACTCTTAACAAACCAACCGCATTATATGCGCGGAGTCAACTTTTATCCTTGCCATGATACGTCGTAGATATTACCTATCTAGTATCTAATGTATAGGCACATCAATTGGAACTTATTTCTGCAGTACGAGACACGAGGAATGTGAAATTTGCTTGGATATATTTGTTTACCACCCACAACTTTGAAAATAATGGGTTTGTATGAAAAATTAATTAAAAGACGTTTGAAAAATATTTCACTTTACAATCCTCTTGTATATTAACACCACGATTATCCTACTATTTGGTTTTGTAATATAACACTACAAATTATGCTCTTTTTATTGTTTAAGACAGCTTCAAACTTCAGATGATTAGACACCATTTACTGACTTTTTCATCAGACATCGCATCTTTTAATTAATTTATATTTTCAAACTGTTATTAATTATAATTTATCACTCCGTTGTGACATGAAAACTTCATCGATTCATTAATGATTCATGTACAACAAGTATCGGTAATATTCTATAAATAAGATGATCTAAGTTTATTTCTTATTAACATAATATCTAGTTATGCCTTTTATACTTTTATATAACATATCTTTGCCTTAACTTATTATATCTATAGTCCATATAATTTCATTAGAAGTAATACAAATAAGTAATATTATAAAAATACCGAGAATAAAATGCAGTTAAGATAATATTAATTCTAATCAGCTTTCTTTACGAAGCGAACAAAGGTTGGCGAGATGTACTGACAATTTGCCGTATTTTTATGAAGTCAAGAAAATTTTGAGATCATTATTTCAGAGTGTAGTTGAGAACTAGCGTTGAGTGTATAAAGTAATTTATATTACTTTAATAAGATAATGTAATAAATTCATATTTTGTCATCTTGAAACATTGTCGGTATAATATTTTACAATTATGAGACAATGTTTCAATGTCTTATGAATATGTTTCGAGTTTCTTGAAAATGTATTGATAACACACATGCATAAATAATGTATGTATATATTTAAAGAGTACAATATTAATATGGGAATAGAGCACGCTTCGTCAGGAATTGGATCAACACGCATGAGGGAAGTACCACAACCCCATAGAAAAGCGGCCTGAAATAGTAGCATGCCGTGCTGTCCGTGTCCCTTACCCTTTAAAAGCAAAAAGGCCTTCGCACAGGCACTACCTCAGCAAATGGTCATGGCTCAGTGATCGCTTACGATCAGGCGACCTACCAGCTCAGCTGCCTGCTATGACATAAAAAGAAAACAAAAATTAGATGCCTTGATAGGTACTTATTTAGGTTACTAAGGAGTACTCAACAAAAATTTGCTTATTTTAGTGACATTTATATGTAATTAGCCAGCTGGTCGCTTGCGTTCGAATTGTAAATCTAAACCTTTCTCGAATTCACTTGTAGATACATAAATTCATTAAAATCTGTTCAGCCGTTTATGCAGAGTTCAGTGACAAACACACGCACAGAAGAAACATTATGTACAAGGATTATTAAAATACGGAATACATAAAATTTATAGCACAAAATGTACATTGAGTGATAATGGAATAAAACTGAGCAATTTTTAATATTATTATGCAAAAACACCGGATAAACAGGTTTTATTTGCGTCAGTTTTAATATTCATATATATTATGTTATGTAGCACAATGTCTTAGAAGCAAGTAACAGGCAGCAGCCTGTTACCCATTTTTTGAAGCTAGAGCATTTTGAGATGATGATGGGGATATGACACTCAAAAAAGATGCAGCTATCTAATGGTGAAAGAATTTTTGAAATCAGTTGAATAGTTTTTGTGAGAAAACAATACAAACATAGGTACATAGAAAAACATAATTAATGTTTCTCACTATATTAGCGTAGTTAATGGTTTTGTTTATATCAACATTGCTATTTATAACATAGCATTTTATTTTTAGCTAAAAGTGACGTTAATAACTTAATATCAAAAACAATTAAAACTCCCCAATAGTTTATGTTGTGGGGAAACTTCCACACATTTTTCTAGAATGGTTTGACTCTAACGTGTTTATACAAACTAAGATATAAACACGTCTAAAACCCCAAAGAAATAGCTTATACAAACATAAAGAGCACCTATTGGGTATTTATTTATATTATATTTTGTATAACTTAGCTATCGGGGCTTTGAACTGCGGCATAGTAACACTGCTTGGAAGTCAGAATGATTATCATTTATCACTTTTAATTCATGTTTATTTTCGACAGCATTGATAAAATTTTGTATATTCTGTAACAATCAGAACTTGTTACGATTTGTGTATAATATTATTACAAGCGTATTAAGATAATGCTTTTTTATTAACACTGCATTTTTTCATGTTTGTATCCCTACTAATATTATAAATGCGAAAGTAACTCTGTCTGTCTGTCTGTCTGTTACGCTTTCACGCCTAAACCAGTGAACCGATTTTGATAAAATTTGGTATGAAGATAGAACTGATCTTGGGAAAGGACATAGGATACTTTTTATTGCGAAAAAAGGGTAGAAAGGGTTGAACGAGGGGATGAATATGTGTATGAGAATTCGTTATTGTAAAACCGATTTTGATGAAACTTGGTATGAAGATGGAGCTAAACGAAAGAACAAACCATACTTTTTAATGCGAAAAAAATTACTCCTTACCATGTCGCACGATATAAGCGAATTCTACGCGGGCGAAGCCGCGGGCGAAAAGCTAGTGTTTATATAAAGCCGACTTTTTAGATTCGATTTTGACTATTTTTCTTCAATTCATCTTCTATATTATCCTGTTTAGGATGGACAGGATTAAATAAATTTGGTGGAGACAATTAAGAAAATATCTTTAAAACATCTTTTTGAGTTTTTTAAACCAGGTATATTAATTATCACTACGTAATATAAAAAAAAGTCGCTTTTCTGTCCCTATATATGATTAAATCTTTAAAACTACGCAACAGATTTTGATGGGGTTTTTTTTAAATAGATAGAGTTGTTCAAGAGGAAGGTTTATATAATAACATCTATTAAACTACTCCGAATTATATATGTTGTAGAGTATGGGAGATCATTGATTGGTATAATTTATAGGTGATCAACCTTCTGGAGCATTTTTTACAAATTTCCACCAATGATCGAACTCAAATTATGATGATAGCGCGATAAATCCTACTAATATTATAAATGCGAAAGTTAGTAAGGATGTGTGTGTGTCTATTGCTCTTTCACGCAAAAACTACTGAACCAATTGCAATGAAATTTGGTACGTAGATAGCTGGACAACTGGAATAACAGATAGGCAATTATAGGTTAGGCTAGGTGATAGGCTTTTTATCTCGATATTCCTACGGGATACGGAATTACGCGGGTGAAACCGCGGGGCGCTGCTAATAGTAAATATATACCAAAGCGACGATTAGCAACTGGAATAACATAAACAACAATTATAAATTTGCTATACTTTTCCACGACAACACGAGAATTAAAGTTCAGTAAGTTTCCATTGTAAACTAATGAAAACTAGTTTTATAACTCGAATAAACGTTTTGGCGGAGGTTGGATTCTCCGCTACACCCGTGTGTATAATTAAAGTTCAAATTATGGGTTCCATAAGGTTCTACGGGCAGCTAAGTGACTTGAAACTAGTAAATTTTAGTAATAGATATAATAGCTATTTTATATATTAGTAGCCGAAAAACGCATTTCAAAAAATACAAAGTCGTCATTTTCTAATTGTAGTTGTATAGCATTAGAACAAATATATTCCTTTATTAATTCCTGTTTATAAAACTGTTTTTATTCTCCTTATCTTTGTACATAATAGGTATCACCTATGTACCTATGGAAATAAAGATAACACGTGCCAAGCGGAAATGCTCTTTTTAGTTTTTATTAAGAGAGAAGATTGCTAAATCCTTACCGTCTCTCGAGTATTTATTTAACCTGGGCCCCTTTTAGGCGATCTGCGCATGCGCAAGTAGAGGAAGCTCTCTTGCAAACCGAGAGATAGCCAACTCTTCGGTCTAAGAACTTTACTTTAAAAGAATTTTCCAAAGTTACTTTTTATTAATAGGATAAATAAATATAATAAACGTTATAGTGACAGTTGTAACAAAATTGAGTGCTTAGAATCATCATAAATATAGTACTAACAAATGACCAGACAAATTGTATACTTGTTTCAAACCTGCAAATTATCATACTAAACTAGTCTCAATCAATTTGGGCACGGTTCATATGGAGGGAATTTAAAAAATACCGTTACAATCTCTATTGAGCCCAGCTGACAAGTGACTAACCGGTTGGTGACGTAGCATCGAACGATCGCGAAATAATCGTCTCATGTTTTTATTACATCATGCCCGCCGCGTCGCCGAGTGCACGACTGTAATGTTTAGAAGCCTTTGACCTGACAAAAATACAGTACATTTTTAATTTTATGCAAATTTGAATTGAAACGAATAAATGCTGTTTAAATAACATTGATAAGCCCCATATCAACAAATACATATTACAGTTAATTCCACGAACTATATTAATGCACAGATAACATAATATACTAGATTAAAGTAAGTAAATGTCCAATAAATAGGCAGTTTAATAGCACTTCGCAAAAGTAAAGGTTTTTCAATGTGTGTACGACTACGTATTTGATACTTGATTATCATGTAAAATGCAAAACAAGCAAGCTCTTACTTTTGCTTCTGACGTTGAAATTTACTTTCATATTTCAATGCAACACCACATCAGCACGCAGTAATGTCTATATAATAGATGGATAAGATATCTATATGTCATTAGGACACTTTCAGTAAAAGATGATTTGGAGAAACCTTCCAACGTCTACCTGCTAACGTTCTAAATTATATGCATTGTTTTGTCATATTCAAATGACAATATATCCTTATCGACTTGACGATACAATTACCTGAATATGTACAGAGTAATGTGCTTATTACTCAAAGAACTTCGAAGGTCAGTCAGACGCGGAAATTTTCGATGCAATACAAATTGCTTCTAATTTTTGTTTAGACATTCCGACTCTGCTTAGATCCTCTATGGTAATTATTGAATCGTAAACAAACCTCGTCTAGAACGATGTCCTCGTCTAGAAATGATTCTTGTAGCAAAGGGGAACTGAGCAGTTGCTTAAAGAAGCTTGCTTGCGATGGAGGGAGGTAGAGGTACCAATGACCAGGAGGTACAATTTCCTATCAAATACAAAACAATAATGCTAATTAAAAAAAATGAGTAACAAAACCAAAAAAAAATCATTACAATTGAGAACGGTATGAGTTGGTAAGGGAGTCCAAATTTTGCACGACTCCAGCCATATAGGTTATGTACTGTTATTTTTTTTTATCTTACTTAAATTGCCAGTAAATTGCCATTGGTATCGATGCTCAGAATTATACAAATACTGACCAAGATTTACTTAGTAACCATTTAGTAATCTGTGCCAAGATAGTGTGGCGTATTTTTGGAAAACAGTATCAGAAAAGAAAAACATTGCTGATACTAAAATACAGATAATAAATTCCGAGTAAATTAATCATTAGTGTTTCAAAGTGATGGGTTAAACTTCCGCTAAATTCGCCGAAATGTATGCAATTAATGCTTAAGTGTTAACGTGTCTGGAATATGTTTAGATGCATCCTAAACTATTTTATTTTTCCAACAATCATATAAATATAAATTCGTATGGCATCGCTTTGCTGTTGTGTTGTAAAAATTATAGCCAACTAATATTATAAACAGAAAACTTTCGTATTTTTGTATGTTTGTAAAGTTTTCACACAAAAACCACTTTGCTGATTTCAAAAATTCTTTCACCATTAGATAGCTGCAACTTCAGGGAATGACATAGGCTATAAGTGTGGTCCATACCACGGACCAGGCCGGGCGAATGGTTAGTAATTGATAAATGCAATTAATCTGCTAATTACAATCGTGAAAGCTAATTTTTTTTAGAATTGGATCTGTATACAACTACATTAATGAATTACTACATGTGCTAATCTGAAAAATATTGCTAAATAGTTTTTTTGCTAATAAAATTCTTCCCACAAATCGAGGTTATCATTTTAGGTTATGTATAGGTACAATAAGACATAAGCAAACATAATTATTAAGGACTAGCTGCGCTCGGCAGTTTCACCCGCATAAGTCCGTATCCCGTAGGAATATCGGGATAAAAAGTTGCCTTTATGTTATTCCAGTTGTCCAGCTGTCTACGTACCAAATTTGATTGCAATCGGTTCAGTAGTTTTTGCGTGATAGAGCACCAAACACACACACATCCTTACAACATTCGCATTTATAATATTAGTAGGAAGGATAGTAATGTTAAAAAACCTTTATTTTTATTTATTATCACATAAAATAATGCTATTTTGCATACTCACATACCTACTTTTATTTTCAAATTACACATTTTACCCTTTTTCATCACAACACGCATATTTTTATCTATATGTAGATAATTTTAAATTGTCAACAAAAGCCCAGATGGCTAAGCTAGTGTTATTTAACAAACATTAAATTCCAAGTAGTGTCGAATACCGAAGCAACTGTTCATCGATATTCCCATAATAACACGATAGGAAGGTGATTTATTTTTATCTATCTCTAAATAACTCGACGATAAAGCTTTGTTGATAAATGTCTAACGTTCACATGCGTTAAATTTGTTTTCACAATAAAGTGAGGTAAGTGTGCTCGATGTAAATAAACACATTTGCAGCATATATTAAAAGAGTATTATTTTAACTTTAGGAATGAATAAACTGAATCTTCCTTCTAGATCTAGATTTAAGCGTTTCAGAGTAATGTTATTTATCTATTCTTAAATCTAAACAACGGTTAATAAATACTTGCTACTAGAATACCAACTAAATAATAATAACGTTTATCTGATGTTCATAAAAATAACAACTGATCTAGACACTACGTTCGCAAATAAAAACAATATAGTCAAATGCGCACGATGCGCAATATGCACGCATTAAAGCATTTTTCCTCGTACACTTGACATTGTCTATGCCTTGTAACCTATGTCGTAAGGAAGCATCCACAGAATAGACAATAGCTCTCCGACAATTGGAATAGTTAGCGCAACACACGGACGACAAGGCCAATAATTCGATTCATGATTGAATTTTAAGACGAAAAGTTTCATCATTCGCGTCTACGTCTGGGAAATAGATCTTAGTATTAAAAAAACGTATCTAAATTCATTTAGAAATAACATTATGGCAAATACATTATAAAAAAATCAATGCAATATTCATGAAATAGCCAGATTAATATCGAAATCCGTCAAAGAATTTTAATGACTCTAAACCATATAGTCTCTATGTATAGTTTAAAATATAATAATCGCCCTTCTTGAATAAAAATACATTTAAATGGGAATTACAGATAAATTATTATATCATTTTATTATATTGTTAATGCATTCTCAAATTGCTTTTAATTGAATCGAAAACGTAGCGACAACAGGTCGTTAGGAGACTATAACAGTTGTGGTTAGGTTGTATTATATAGTAGCCTTTTAAGCCATTAAAACCCTATTTAAATATCGGGTTGGGTAATTATTAATTTATGGAACTACATCCGCTTATGATCATTATATAGAATAATATTATACTGTTTTTTCTAAAAATTCAATTTCTAAGATGTATATAAATCAATTCATAGAAAACGGTTAATACATTTTCTTTGAGGCATTGTTTCTATAAAAACGTTAATTGACTTTTGAAGTTGGATTGTTACTAACTACGTCTACGAGTATATAACTAGTCTCGTTGACGTAATTCATTGATTCTGCCAAATGACTCGAAGTCATATGCAAATGTGTTGTCTTATGGGAAAAGAAACATCTGGCACTTCAATGGAATATCTAAATTATGCACAGAGAATCGATTGAGCCTTTAAAATGTTTTCTAGCCACACGTTAAACTGAACTCGTTAGTCCAATAGACTAGAAAACTAAGTCGCTAAGTTGCTATGTTCCGGAATGAGGGTCACCTAGTTACTTAATATAAATGAAACGTTATATTTGGTACAAATACCGGCTTCCACCACATGTATTGTGCATGTCTAATATATTTAGTTACGATGGTACTAAATATTCATCAAAAAATAATTATGAATACTTATTTCTTGCTTATATTTGATCAAATTAGAAATATAATTTAGGTTATTTATTATTAGTTACAATTGCGTGAGGAAGACTGTGGCCTTTTTGGCTAAACAGCCAATAATAATTATCTTTGATTTGTTCATCTATTTCCGTTCTATATACGCATAACGTGTAATAATTAAAAACGGATTTACCTTTCATGTTTGCCTTCTTACGTTTTAATGATGACAGTCGGCTTTGACAAAGATTTCGTATGATTATGTTAACATTCTTTCGGACTTCAAAATCGATAAGTCGGGATTCGAGACCAGGCTAGCGTGCAGGAAATAAATAGATTTTTCAATTTAACTGCATACGTGGATAACATCACCACTGCTCGAAACGATGCAAGAAAACATCGTGAGGAAACCGGCATGTTAGAGAATCAAAAATTCGACGACATGTGACACCTGCCAACCCGCACTGGGCCAGCGTGGTGGATTATGGCCTAAAACCCTCATATAGGACGCCTGTGTCCCAGCATCTATTTTTACGTATTTTTCAAATTCAAATCAAATTGTTGTACTTATCAACAATTTGATTTGAATTTAAATCTACACCACCCGAATGAAGTCGCAGGCACAGCTTGTCAATCATCGGTCTTCTTTATTCCTTCAGGTACACATTTTCACCTATGACATCATGCCATGTCACTATTCGCGGATGTAAAATGACTCACGCTTTATTTGACTTCACAATCGCTAAGATACACTATTTGTTTATCTATTTACAATCTCTTATACATTATCGACACTAAATTATTTTATGTTTACATACAAAATGACATAGCATCATTCCTTACTTCATGCGCAAAAGATCAGTGTTTACTCTCTTCTAATATTGACGTCAAAGAAGTTTTTCTTGTGAACTTGTCATCCTTTTTGCATCATCCACCTAATGTAAATTTAGTATCTGTGGTATGGACTGTAGATGATCGTAAAAATAAAAATATCAATGTTTGTCTTTTATATATCAATTCATTAACACTCAATATAGGCCTCGATTTTTCAAGGATCGCTAGAACATAACAATTTCATGACTTTAACTATATCCTGATTAAAATTGTCAGGATTAAATAATTTCCTTATGTATACTTTGTATAAGAGCACTTTGTATAAGTGAGACAATTTAGTTGATTCTATAATTAAAACGTGTATTTTTTTTAGTTTTTTTTTAATGCACTTTAAAATGATCTTCTGACCTTTACCGCACCTTATGAGTTGTGTTTTTAATCCGATGCAGTCTTATAATTGCAAAATATGCTAAATTAGTATTCTTAATTTATAAACAGATATGTAATTATCGACATCGTTTCTAGCTCGGTCATAAGCACTTATTAAATGTGGTAAACATTTACAGGCAATAAAGCCGTTATTCAGTAATCATTAAATAATAAATATTGATAGTGACTATCACATTTACAGTACTACAAAGTGTACATATACATTTTTGACCTTACTGCTAAGTCATAGGTACGTGTTACCCACACTTTTAGCTAGTTAATAACCTTTTCCTTATTATTGTGTGCTTTTACTTACTACAGATTAATAATAATCATAGATTAGTTCAAATAAATTATCTTTTCATGGTTAGCTTTATGATGAAAAGTAATATAGATATTTAATATTATAAGAAACACGCATACAACAAGTTACAAAAACGGTTTTTACGTTCAAACTACGTACCGTCTTCTTCTTTTTCGATTCCCGACCCCAACGAGGACGGATTCTGCCAATGTCAAGTTTTGAACAGATTAATAGAAGAGACTCCTTAATATCGTTTAGATTTAACGTTATTGCCTGTATAAGCGTACTCTGTGCTGAGGAAAAATCCGGATGAGATGATTTGTTTTATATTTACTTTTAAAATTCTCACATGAATATATGTAACCTGACAAAACTACGTACCTATATAATTAACAAAAAACATTTGATACGTGGGATATTCATGTCGGACTACAAATTAATTGCTAACCATTTGGGCAACACGCTGTATTTTTAATAAAAAAATAATATAAGGGTGCAACTTTATTGCTTGTTTCATTAAAAATAAATACGATAAATACCCGTTTTTTGTTAAAGCCAAACAATAAGTTAAAGCAAATAATTATAAAGACTTCCTAGCTCGATAGATCATCAAACATACGTCAATGATAAAAACGAAACAAGAGAACTGGAATAGAATATAAATTTAATTTATTCATAGAAATAAAATCACAAAGTGTATAGCTACTGCATTATATTGATTCGAAGGAGTTACATAATCATAATATATCAAATTATCTTGTTATCGTTCACTCACATTTGTAACTAGGGTAAATATTTATATTATGGTATGACCTATTTACATCTAGTAATAATGACGTAAAATATTATGCGACGTAAACAATACTATGAGATATTTACGTAATGCCTAAGTAAGTACTTACCTACTTATTATAGGAACGTAGCGGCCCCAATAGCTATTTCTAATTAGAAGTGTCTAGAAAATAATATTTTGAGCAATTAGTTAAGGCATTGGAATAGTTCATTCAGTTTGCTCATTATATCCAACGTTGTTGTATTGGGAAATGCTTGAATTACTGTTATGATATAATATTATACGCAAGAAAAAATAAGTGACAATGAAAATTTCGCGCCAAAAAACTGACTCAAATAATTAACGGTGCCATAATTTCTACTAGCTGTGCCCCGTATCATTTCGCGCACAATGAACTATCTAACACTGAGAATTTATCAAACAAGACCAGTAGTTTCTGAGATTAGCGCATTCAAACAAACAAAACCATCAAGATTTTATTATTATATAAAGAGATTTCCGCTTTGAGTACATACCTAAGTAAGTCTTTGCGTAAGATATTCTCCGATGAGACTCATTCGTAGCGAGTTCGAGCGGCTTCAAAGAGAACTCTCTAGAAAACGCAAAAAGTAAAATGTTTAACCTTGGACCGCGTTTTGAACACGTTTCTTTATAAAAGTGGATTAACTTGTGTATTATTAAGAGTAAAAGAGTTAATTATTATGTACTAATCACATTTTGAGTAAAAATACAGTGAAAAATTATGTCAATACTTCCCTATAGCTCGATTGCGCCTAATTATAATATAAACTAGCTGTTCGCCCCGGCTTCGCCCGTGGTACATATATTATAGTCTATGTTACTCGTGGATCACGTAGCTTTCGAATGGTGAAAGAATTTTTAAAAACGGCCCAGTAGTTTTTGAGCCTATTCATTACAACCAAACAAACAAAGTTTTCCTCTTTATAATATTAGTGTAGATAAGTGTAAAATGGTAATACAGAGAGCGATACTTTCATTTAAACAACCTCATTTAATTGGTACGTCTCAAAATTACTTCGTATCTTGGAAATGAACGACTTTTATCGAGATGGGTGGGCTAAAATTATGATTCATAACGTAAGAGAGGATTCAGTTACTCAATACTAAAAGCGATTAGAACATTCTTGTGTTAATCTATTTTTTTTTTCTTAAATTCACAAAACGAAATGGATAGAAATAAGATACGCCACCTACTTATTGTAAAATATTGTTCACGTTTAGGGCAAAACACGAATTCAACCACTAAAATGTATTTGTATGCATATGGGTGTTGTTTTATTGTAATTAGAATTTAGGGGACTTTAAAAAGTGTTTGCTTATAATATAAATACGTTTTAACCTTATACAATTGTTGTACGAACAGCGATTTCAATTCAAATACAAGAGTTAATTCCAACTATTACCACAGATAACATAATACCATAGCTAATACTATACCTATATATATTTTATCGTAGAAACTTAACATATGATGATAGATTGAACACGAATTTACTGTCATTGGAATTAATCTATTACCTTATCTTTACGATAGATCCTCGTGCACTTTATAAATATAAAAAGTGTTTATTGACATGAACTTTAAATAGTTATATACCTAGATTAAATAATCATATATTTGGACTGCGTTCTGATATTGATTTTACCTGTATTTTTGATATCAGTATAGAATATAAATATTTCTAAGAATGAAATTAATGTATAAAAATCTATATAAAATGTTTATGAATAAGGTAATCGTATACAATCTTGTAAGTCAATTTTGTAGGATTTTTCCTTGAATATTCACATTAGCAAAATGCTTCTATTTAGATTTAATTAATAGGTAAAGGAAAATTATAGTAGACAGATGCCATTTAGTTTTAAGATAATTACCTATTATATTATGTCTTACTAATAATAATGTGTGTATTTTATTTAGTTCTTAATTGAATTAAATAATATTTATAAAAATGTAAAGCATAGAAACACAAACAGAATGAATAGTAATTATTGGCTTAAATTGTTATTAATATTTTTGGAGTATAAAATATGATTGTTTCAGATAAGACGAAGACTGAAAATTCTCAAAATGATCAAACATAACTAAGAAACATATTCACATCAAGATAACATTTTATTTAAAAACAGTTCATCGCTTTGGGAGAACAGTACATACACATAAACCTAACACCCGGTTATATGAGTAAAAATATCAACTTATTGTATTGATCCAAGGTTAAAAATTAGTAATTAAAGAAGACAAATTGATTCAAAGTGAACTCCCTACGTGCCTTCTTGTGGAATTATGTCACATGCAGTGATATGCAAGGTCACATCAATAGCGCCTACTCAAACTAACCAATTCATGAAATTATATAACAATGTCTGGCTAAAGAATTCGTAGCAGCGCGCACTTAGGATCGATGCTGCTGTATTCAGTTCAGGGTCACTTGGTGTGCCCATACCTATGTGCCTTTAAGACAAAGTTGTGTTATAAATTTCTTAATCTTTTTAATTAGTGAGTCAACAACGATTTATTTTGTTACTCGCCAACTCTTCGGGTTTTCAACTTCTTGAAAACTAGACGTTCGTTCCGGCTCCGCCCAGTTATCAAGATTTTTATCCCTAACGAGCATTTAATCGGGATAAAAACTATCCTGTCACCCAAGTCAGCTCATATCCTCTCTGTATACCAAATTTCAACAAAATCCGTTCAGTAGTTTCAGTGTGATTGGCTGATAAGCATACAAACAATTTCATATTAATAATAGTAGTGCGATTATATTTTCTGTGCTTGATAGATAATTGTGTCTTCCCCCAGGGACATCAGTGACATATTGTAGGAGAGGTTTATTAACGAAAGAAGCGAGTTAGATTGTATTTTTGCATTCAATATTCAGTTGGTACTTACAATACAAGTTATGATAATTAAAATATTTTTCCTCGGGTATAAACAGTGCTAATAGTTACAACAAATATGTATTTTATCATAAGGAAGATTGTTGTGTAATTATTTATCACTATAGATGCAATTATGACCTACCCATACATATTTCACATTGCCTTCAATTATGCAATCCCGATAGAAACTTATTAACATTAGATTCTTATAAAAATCATGATATACATCTATAGATGTAGTGAAATATTACAATATTACAATCCAAGAGGTGTCAGTCTCATATTAATTGATACGTCACGATATTATTACTGCTCGAGCCACGAACATATAAATTTCAAGGCAGAATTTTTATCACGTAATAACTAATATATTAACCATGAAATTTAATAGATCCTGGTTTAATTCAGTGGCATTTTTATTATTTTTGTAGAAAATCAATATTGTAATGCATTTATTAGCTTTCATTAACATTGCTTGGAGTTTTCAAAATGGAGTTTCGTGTTATGAAATGTTCGCTTTACGAAATGTTTTTACATTGAGTCACTTATGTAACCGTGAGCACAGTTTAGATAACAGTGCATGGTGATGTTTTATCAACACCTTAGAGTACATCAGCGATATGGCTTCGTGAAGATTATTGAACTGTCTTGTAGCAATCATTTTATGTAATTATGTGTTGAACACTCAAATGAACTATCTATTAGGCTTTGTGTTTTATACAAAAGATTTCAATTTTATATGATTGAATAGAGTTCTACACAGATGATCTCTGTATGCAATCGTGTCATTCATATTGAAATAGGCAATTGAACTTGTATGATCTAGTTTGTAAATAACTTCACGTTATTTCACAAATGGTGAAACTGTAGAATGTGTAGATCTGATTTAAATTCATGTTTACAAATAGATCTTAGTCATAGCATGAAATGTCAGCATTACTCAATATAGTCTAGATGGAGTATTGCTACGTTTAGAGTATCCAAATAAAACAAAAGCTTATTGACATTAAGTTTATTAAATAACCACATAACTTACTGAGATTTCCACACACGTCCAGCCCTATAACCTATATATACAGCGCGGGCCGCTTAGCCTATATGTACAACATGTGGGGAGCAGGTTTCATCACAGGTATAGTTTAAACTGGGGCCCCAACCTCTTCTTGATACGACCTCGTGAGGTGTGCGGCGGCGGCGGTGAGGTGGCGCAGGCAGCGGCGCAGGCCGCGGAGATGGCGTCTGCAGTTTGCCGCAGCGCGAGCCGCCGACTCCCTTTCATCCTCGCCCTCGATCCCAGAGTCTCCAGCCGCACTGGACGCGTCACTTTCGGTGTCACTCATGTCGGACACTCTTCTACCCCGCTCCACGTGCTCTACGTCAGCTCCAGCCCACAGAAGCTCAGTCTTCAAGTCGTTCAGCATTGCGAATAGGCTGAACGGGTCATCGTCACCCTCTTGCTGCAAGTTCATTAGCCTGCTCGGCACGAGCACGGTCTCGTCCATGGTATTCACCATTTTGACGAACTTCTCCATGTCGTTGAGGATGCTCTGTTTGGAGAACTCGGTGTCATCATGTCTGGCAATTTTACGCAAGGTGTTCCTGTAACAATGGAAAGAAACTTTTAGAATTATGCTTACATTTCACATTATAATACTTTATATCAGATGAATATTCATTTCCACTATCAGTCATATAATTTTGTGTTATCAAAGCTCCATACATTTTTATCTTAAAAATAATCAATAGATGCAATAAGTTTTATTATTCAATTGATTGCATAAAACCATTCAAGATAATATTATCAGAATAGAAGTATTACTCATCTTAATATTATTACAGAAGTTCTTTAACTTAAATAATATAGACAACAAATCCTCGCTGTTAACCTGTATATCTTTGACTAAATTATGTTTTTGTCATAAAATTATTCAACAGCTTCAAAGAATTGTTTAATTCAAAAGAGCAGGTCTTCAACAAACATTTCTCATAGAGCATTATTGTATAGTCCAATAACCATAATGTAAAAATACTACTCATAAGCTGTACTTAGCCCATGCTTATGTATTGCAATATACCACAATTCTTCTTACATGATATTATATAACTTCAATATTATGGCATCTCAATGTATTCTGTACTTGTTTTTGTGTAATTATTGCATTAATTTTCATTCCCCATTTAAATTTCCTATCTTTATACATTCAATTAACTTTATTTTTCTTTTCTCTCTTTCTAACTTTTGTTAAAACTGTTACTATTTTTTACTAATTGTATTTAAAAATGTATATAAATGTGTAAATTAGTTTTATCGAAAGACACATTTGATGATTAATTTAATTTGATGTTAGTTGTTATAATAAATAGGTACGTATAATTATGTTATAAAAGTGACAGAATATAAAATGATAGAAATAATGGGCTATCTTTGATACTATATAATATTGTTTTGACTTTGATAATATATTTTTAATATACATTAGTGTTTAATTAGTTGTGGTAACAATTCATTAAAGTTTCTCCTATTTCAAGATAATTGAATGATGATATTTTTTGTTCTTTGTTCTATGTCATGAAAACTGACTTCTGGCTGGTTCTTTATAGTTATATTGTGTAAACTTATTTATAAAAAGCCCATTTCCTCTCCCTTTAATTGAATTGATGACAAGGACTTGTTCTGTTATAAAGTTTAATCATGCAGTGTTTCTTTGGTAACAAATGCTACATCTTTCTTTGTCTTTATCATACTATAATATATGAATATCTAATATCATACTACTATGACAACGGTATAATTAAAAATATTCTGTTATATACTTAATGTATTAATTTTATCATCACACGGAATGTTTACATATATGAATTACAGCCTTGCAGCTCTTGTCGAAAGTGTCACCTTGCTTTCAAATAGGTCATGTTAATCTTGACCTCATAATACGACGTTTTTTACACATTCAAATAGTCACATGAAACACGATAAAAATATAGTATAAAAAACAAACTCATTTGAATTCAAGGTGTATGATTGTGAGATGTAAAATCACGATTCTATTTTAATAGCCGCTTAATTGTGTCTAAGTCATCTTATAGTTCATTGAACAAAATTTCAATTGTTATATTATCAATGGTATAAAATTAAGATATTTTTTAACTTAAACCAGGAAATTATCTATACCAACTATAAAACTATAATATAACAACTATAATGAAATGTTTGTAATAGCAATTTATTATGTAAGTATTCATAAACCGTAACGTTTTTCGGATTGTAAAGGAAGAGGTAGGTACACTGAGTAGTCCTGAGTCATCTCAGGGCGCACGCCCAGACGTGACACCATTCGTAATCCCTAACCTCTGTATTAATCTAAAAATGAAAGTTCTTTCGTTTTAACACTGATGCCTCAATGATTTATGTGACAAAAATCATCAGTCAGAATCATTGCGTCAGTACATTGAAAACCGATGCTCATTATGTCAATGTGAAAGGAATTCGATATTTCAACATACTTTGAAGTTCCGGATAACCATCAATATTATTTTCTATACACCGTGCTTATAAATTAATGTATTACATAGCTATTCAATAAAAAACTGCATAAGCTAATCATAAATGCATCACGCGGAGGTCTAACCAAAAGGGACGGGGTCGATTAAGAATGCGTCCGTACCTGCTGTTCTCCAATTTAGTCGAAATGTCGGTGTTGAAAGACATCTTGTATTATTTATTCTTGATTAAAATATCACTGAACACACACGCCCTGATTATTGTTCACTTCTTTTATGCTAGTAATTCTAGCTTACGAAACGTCGCGAAAAAGACTAATTTCACCAGACCGTAGACACAGACGACCGCACACTAGCGTATGATTTGACGTTTGGCTAAAAGTGGGGCGCGTTCTCTTTTATATGACGCCACGATCATACGATGCGGATTGCGGGGTAAGAAAAACGATTATCGTGCTATGTTGTGGCATCTCGGAGCAGTTATTATCTTATTGATGAATGAAAACGATGTTTATTTTCAAAGTTATTACAAGTATTGTAATTATAGACGTATAATGTTTAATTTGAGCAGAACTATACCAATGAAGTAAAAAAATATCAGCCGCGGAGCGCGTGCCTTCAAATCACACCACATCGTATCGCCCGTTGATTGGTGGAACAGACTTTATGAATTTTTTTCATTGGATAAACTGATCCAACTACAACGGCGGTAAATTTAAAAAAAAAACAGAATATGTAGATAATATTTTAACTTTTTCTTATTTTGTACCATGCTTCCAGACTCCAGTATGAATATAATGTGATGATTGCACATTTGAATTGTATGTATGTATACAAAAACACGTTTTATGTATTACAAAAATACATAGTAACATCCCTATCTCCATGTTAATAAAATTACCTTTCATCGAGTAAATAAGGTGAAAGGCCTTTTGAATATATTGAATGTGTATTGTATTCAAAGTATTGACCGATTACTCCTATTTACACCTTTGCATAAATTAATTTTGAATCCATCATTATTATTCCATCAATACTTATGTACCTAAACGTGGAAAAATATTTACTTAATTATTATGCAATGGGACTATTTCAAGCCAAGAATTTTCAATATTTTGGTTGGACGGTATTTGGACCTGGAGGATTATAATATGATTGTAAATATCATTTATAAAGGTAAAAAAATAAATTAGGATCGTAGGTATAACGTAATGTAGGATTTATTAAGATGGCAATAATAGAATTACAAATATCAGTCAGCAGTGTAATTTAGTAAATAGCCCCAACTGGAACTACAAAATAATCTTAAATCATTTCTTACCAAAATACCTAAAACAAAGATATATCTCAAATTGTAGGGTAGGTATTCTCGATATTAGCATATTAAATTATTTGCACAACAGTAGAAAATAATCATAAATAAAGGATTAACAAAATCATGGCACGTGCAAAGATTTCTAATTGAAGATCATTCTTAAATCCATTAATAATTTACCCAATGACGCATTACCGCAGGCCGCGTCATGTGTATTAGTATTTACTTGTGAACCATTTGCGACTTACGACAATCAACGAAATGATATTTATCTCCGCTCCTATTTACAGAAGTTATACAGATAATATTTAGATTTAGCGTAAATAAAATATCGATACGATAACTTGTTTTCATTACACCCAAGTTCGCTTGAAAGTGACACACCCACGTTTCGTCACCACTCACGTAATTGCAACTAGATTCTGCATCAGATGTTATCTGTATAACACATTCAATGTTGAGGGTCATAATTGTTTTGATCGCTACGCCCCTCCGTGGGTCATGAACTTTATAAATAGATTCTGCTGGACATTATAATATTCTTACTCCTTCACAATACCCATTGATTCAATATTTTCAAATAAGGGTCGTTACCCGCCGTTTCTTGTTATTTTGTTTTATATTTTGCTGTATGAGAAACAATACCGGATCTCAACGTTATATTTGTAGGAATAATGTATGACTTTTAAGTTCATTACCCTTTTCTATAGTGGGGAAATCTTGCATAGATACTCACGGCCCCTGAGAAAGAGGCCGTGGGCTTATTCTGTGCTGTGGGTTATGTCGGATTCCTACCCACTAAAACCCCCCCTGTGCTCCGTCGAGTAGCATTAGTGGAGGGGCCACAGGGTTGGAATTCGTCCGCGACCCCCCCGGCGGCAGCCCTACTGGAGGGCGCAGGGCAGGCGCAAACCTAGAGCGGCTTATTTGCCTGCTCTATCCTCCTGCGGCGTGAGCGGAAAACATTTCGCGCCGCCTCACCACACCGGACAATGGGTTACGTCGCCGATCCATCGTTCATCATCCTGAACAGATTTGAATAATACGTAATGTCATAATTATAGCGACATTATACTATACGTTAGAGATCGATACGGATGACTTTTATCTTATAATATGAGGCTTGCATTTTTCTTAAAAATAATGTGAGAATGTAAAAGAAAGTGTTAAGATGGCGACATTGAAGTTTTTTATGTGCGTATTCCATTCCGACCTGATATACTGACCAACGCTGAATTGATTTTATACATACATGCTTTATGTTTAACGACCTAGTTAACTAAAAAAGTACCTATTTAGACTAATTCAATATTCATACTACAAAGTATTAAAGTTGACTGTAATTTTATTTGTTTTTGTAATATAAATTAAATAGGTATCTTACGAAAATATTTCAGCTTTAACATTCTCGTAAGATTAATGAACTTTATTTTTTAATAATCACCTGAAGGCGGAACAGTACCATTTTAATATTACTGTATAATTTTACGGGTGTGGTTTTTATGAAAGAAAAAAAAACAAAGCTTAATGGCAAGAAATAAACGCGCGCGTGGTTAAAATATTTTGTTTTTGTAATTATGATAATGCGTCTATGTTATTCTTACTTCGCAGGACCGCCCGAACTTATTATTTATTATCAATATTATGCCATTACACGGATTTAAAAAGTGACTTATGTAGTATGGTGAAAAATAATTAAATTGTATTATTTTATAGATATAAATGTGATGTAGATGTTAACAAGTATTTAAATTAAAATATACTGTAATAATAAAATATTATCACATCATAGGTTTCTCATGCACTTCGGGACTGATAGCGCCATCTTTTGATGGATAAAATAAGGAATTAATTTTGTAGTTTGCTCATGAATATGTTTTACAGCGCCATCTAGCGTTGTAAAAGAATACCTGAAAAAGACACGTGGTATACCATCTTGATGGAAAGATGGCGTTATAAGAAATTCAGCTACATTCCATTCATTAATAGATGTCGCTACAAAGAACATGCCATAAAAATAAACAGTTTGCATGTATGCATTTGCGGTATCCTGGGTACTTATAGATCATATTCTGGATATTAAGATAAATTCCTGAAATTATTGTATAGTGATCCTTAAATTGGGTAATGTTTGAATTAAATATGTCCGTCACAATCGAATCTAAACTTGTCAGTTACATACAATATTATAGGTGAAGCTACTAAAAGTATGTTTAATAATTTTAATAAAGATTTGAACCTAATTACTATTAAAAGAATAAAATAATACCGAATTTACAAATGAACAGTAATTGATAGATAGTATGTAATATAGGTATTTTATACTTGACAAAGACAAATAGATGTCATTGGAAAAATCAGGCTAGTCACTTGGAGAAATTTACCAATAAAATACTTTGTTTAATGGCAGCGCACGTTGTTAATCAATGCTCCACATTGTTATGTTTAATAAATCCTACCTACCTACCTACCTAGTTTAATAAATCCATTTTTATTTAATGATTTTCGTAACGCAGTTATGATAATTTTCTTACAAGTACACTGTTGATCGAAAGCTAAATCTGAACCTGAAATTGTATTTCAAAACACTAGTTATATCGAAATGTAATTAAAAAGGCTAATTAAGATTAAAACAGCGATATCAGTAGTTCTGGTAAAGTTTGCTGTCTGCTCATCGAGTGAGCACTTTGCGGCTTGTGGTCGCTAATCAAATTAAGCTGTGGATACTAGTGCTCTCTGATGTGGACAGAGCATTTTTATAATTTCCACCAAATCTAAAAATAAAAAATTTAATTTTTAATTTATATAATTATAATATATATAATATTTAACTAATAGATGGCGTGGGGTGCCCCTTAGGCACATGAAACCGAAGAAATTTGATTACTGTGGCAGGATCACGGGTGGCCGAGAGGCTAGGCGTTGCTACGGTTAGGCAAGAAACGCAGGTTTGAATCCTGCCTCGTGATCAAATTTTTTCTATTCTTTCAAAATTTCTAATAAAAAATTTAGTTCAGTGCAAATTTGAAGTTTTAATCTTATATCTGGTAAGGAACGTTGAATGTTCGTTACTACGTGTATTAATATTTTAATTCGATTAATTATCAAGTAGCAAATTGAGGAAGTGTAACATCTTACTAGACCTCCGCCCCGACTTCGCCCTTGGTAGAGAGTGTATTGTGGCAGAATTTTTAAAAACGGTTGAGGAGTTCCTGAGGTTAGAGCGTTCAAAGAAACAAAAAACACTTCACCTTAACCTTTAAGTATAAATTATTAATTAAATAAAATAATAATAACATAGAACATAATAAAACTATTTTAGTTTTTACCTCAATTGTCATTAAAAACGTCTATACATATTGTGAAAAAAAAAAATTAATGAAAATGATCCATCTCCAATATATCGGACCCCTGGGATATTTAGGCGATTTCATGACTGGATATGAACGAGTGTGCAAACAGAGCAGCTCGGTTCGTTCGCTTTGATTCCTACGAGTGGCGGCAAACGCAAAAATATATCAATTTCATTAGTCAGTGTAAATAAATTATTCGATACGAGCAGTCTCTGTTTATTTACCTTTACACGGGCTCATTACTAAGCTCTCATATGCTCGCTGTCGAAATTTTCATATGATAAAACTTATTTCTTAAAGTTACTTAATAATAAGGTTTTGTAAATACAGAAACATTCATTTATTTCATAGTCTTTATTTCGTCTGAGTTTATTGGGTCTAACGTGCTTCAATAATTTCAAATCGTTACAAATATTTTTATAGCAATACTTCAATATGTTTGTTTTGAAGGTAATTAACTAATTACCTACAAAGATGTCCTTAATCAATACTATTGTACGTGGTAGTCGAGCACGCTTCGGCACGAATTGGGCCAGCTCGCACCGGGGAAATACCACACCCCCTCAGAAAACCGGCGTGAAATAGCCTACTGCTGTGTTTGAGCGGGGGAGCCTTTGGCTCAAATCCTTTTCCTTGACCTTCCCAGTCCTTTATTCCTCTCGCCAATCCTTTCTTCATCCCTTTCCAATTTGAAGTCTGTAATTTGTAGACACGTAAGGTCTGCAATCAACCATACGCCTCTCCAAATGTTATGGGCGCTGGTAGCGCTTACCATCAGGCGAACCACGGCTCCATTGCCGACGATGACATAAAAAAAGCTCTATGCTGTTTAAAAGTTACGATTATATATGTTATTAATAGTTACAATATACACATATCCCTTTGTGACGAGAAATAAATATAATAATATTGTTATTATATTCTAATAGATAGAGATACATCTACAGAAACTTCTGTTTGTACTAAACGTTATTGTGCGTACTTTAACAACGTTTTTCAATATAAAGGTACATATTTAAATATGCCTAAACCACAGATAATATAATGCTATACTAAAAAAAATAAATTCACAATAATGCCAATACAGCACCAACGAAAATATCAATATCGTTTATCAAAAAGAGACTTTATTCCTACGAGTAAAATATCGTGAAACTGTACAAGCGCTATCTAAGACCGATAAAACAAATACGAAATATCTTTCCATTATTATCTGAAGGAGAATCAGAATAATAGCAGAATAAATTAATTATTCCACCCGGCTCTTTAGAGCGCTGCGAAATCAAAGCTTTATAAGACTGGCCTTAAATTTTCTAAACCAAGCTAAAATGAAATCGCCTTCGAGAAAAAGGGGTTTCGGTTTTAATGCCCATCACAAAATAAATGCTCCGAGACAATAATGTGGGATTCGTTGCTAGATATAAATTCCGAATAAAAATACACTCGGCTGAGTTGCATAGTGTTGTTCTCATGTTTATCGATGCTTTTAATGCTTTTAATTAGTTTTTTTTTATAATGGCAATTTAATTCGTAAATTCATTAATGTGTGTATAATCTACAATAGGGAATATTCACAACACTGCAAAAATAAAAGGAAAGGTTAAAGAATCTCATAAATGTACTTGTGAAATAATAAATATACTTTTCCTATTAATGTCTAAACTTCCATTAATTATTATAGATATATAGTATAAAAAATAATATGATAAGAATGTAGTTAATAGGGTAAGTATGAAACTCCCACAGGAAATCCGCGCGAAATAGAAGCATACGAATACAAATTAATGAAATTTTCGGGCAGTGAGTAGGGGGCCCGTAGGTTTGTTTCCTTTTCCTCACCCTTCTAAGTTCATTGTTTCTTCCCGTAATAAAAACTTCTTGTACATATGATCACTTATAAGCGGGCAACAAAGGGAAATTTACAGGTCCTACTTCAATAAATAATGGCTTATCACCAGGAGAACCACTTGCCTGGTCGATATTACAGCATAAAAAAACATCGAATAAATGAAAAAAAGAAACAGACAATTCATTCCGTTCGATTAATGTCCCTTATAACTCATATTCAGTACTTATAAGAAGTGACTTCATTATTAGCTGATATCGTTAGGTATATTTCCCATCACTACTTCTTCGAGAACCGAGACTAGCTACAAGGAGTAGCGAGGAATATAAACGTTAAGACAGGATGAACAAATAAACGGACCGGTAGTTCAATACAAATGCTTTCCATAACACAAATTATGTTCATGTCTCTGCCATTATCTACTTGGAATATCTTACTTCAATGAAGTAATTAATACACAGTAGGTAGTGTATTAGGTATATCACAAAGATTATTTTAATATAACACTTGATTCTTATTCAAAACACGTGTCAATTTGAATAATACATTAATTTTATTGTTTTTCGTTTTCATTTTTCCCTGCATGCTTTAAAAATATTAATTACGATATTACTTTATGAACAAATAAAAGTAAGCATCTATTTTAATTCCTTAAGAGACAACAAAATCCCCCTTATAAAGTTGTATTCAATGTTACTTGTATTTTGGTTAACAATGAATCTAGTAACTGTAATATGTCCTAGAGCTTGTAGTTAATTGCAATGCTATCTACGATTTGCACAAAACATTCGAATAGTAAATAACAAAAATATATAAAGCACTCGTCGGCGGGCGACTCTGTTGACACAGCTAAGTGAACCCGACGCCTCGCTTCATTTGCATTTCTCTTAATCCTCGTTATGAATAAAGAAAAATTCTTGAGATGCTCAGCGGTCTCCGAAAGCCCGCCTAATGAAGAACGCTCCAGGATTACCGACCGCCCGCGCACTTTCGCGACATTACACTTTTAATTTGAACGAATCTTATTATTTTCTTTTGTTGATTTAAGCCTTGGTACCGGGAGACGGGTCGAGACGTGACCTGCAGTGGAAAAATGCGATTGCCATCTAAAGCCAACCGTTTAAATGAACGAGATTGGAGCTTAAAAAGTATAATGGACGAGGGGGGAGGGGGTCGATCCCGGGGGCGCAAGATGGCCGATTTGCGATTGAGATGAGACCTCCCCGCCACCCCACGGAGATCAAATATAATTAAGTTCGTTTCATAGTAACTATATGTGGAAATAGCGAAACCTTTCGTGTAATGTGTCGCAGCTACGTTTCTGAAATCTTGTTTTTTTTTTGTTGCAGTTATTTGATTTTTTTTCACACAGCTATTAGACATTATGTGGTGATAAAAATAAAATGTTTGTATATTATTTACTGTAGAAAATGACCTACGTATTACGTATAATACGTAGGTCATGGTCTATATTCTCAGTATAAGTAATCCTCATAGGCTTTTTCCACAACTAGTTAAAATTATATAATATATACTTAGATATTATATCATGAGTATCGATCTTGATTTTGTTTTAATTAGGTATTAAAGAGGTGTTTTAGAAAATTTCCATAACAAGCCTTAAATTACATAGATATTACTGATTTTGATGTTATAAGGTATGAAAATATATTAATATATAAATATTATATTCTTTCCAAATGAGTGTTTATTTGATGGACCTTTCCTCTCACTTTTAACTCATTGTGATGCTACACTTTCACCTTACCTACATAATGCATATGATCCCATATGTAATATTGTGAATTATATCCTCCATCAGTAAGAAGATACTTAACGTTTTTCTAATGTTAAAAACAAAAATTGAACTATGAAACTCTGTGATAATGTTCAGTGAAATATTTTAAATACAGTTAAGTAGTTTTGGAGCTTATTTGGAACGAAAAAACAATTATAATATTAGTAGGTACTTTCTAGTGAGCGAATTTAGTATGACCCTATGGAATTTACCAGTTTTAATTTTCGTGGTAACTTAAAATCTTTATAACAGTAACAGTGCACATATGTGCACACTATGTAAATGCAATTAGTAAACTATAATGGAGCCTTACCGTACACGTTTATGTTTTTATTACGACTACATACCTATAGGAGACAAGTTTTACAATTACTCACTATTTATGGGAAACAAATCGTCACATATCACCAACGCGTATTTAAATTGCTTACATTTTATTATTTACATGCGTGGTTCAACAGACTGATTGATCAATGCATCTCTCTTACGTCCATAGAGGGATTCATATATGTGTTGCTAGTAGGAAATATGCTCGCTTAAGGATTTATTGCAATTAGAATAAAAAAAACTATTGGATTATTCTACGTGTATAATGTTGAAGCTATTTGAAAGTTTAAGATCAGCACCATCGACTTCATTTGCGAATTAACAATTTATTTATATATAGAAACGCAGTGTCTGAAATATATATACATATACATGTGTTGACGCTTATAGGAGAGAACAATTGGGTACTTTTGTAATGTAAAACTGGATGAAGACAATTATTTGCATTGTTTTTATAATTCGATTATAAACATTGTGGCCGGAGCATTATGTTGAAGCGAGACCACAGCTCATCCAACTGGAAGCCTACTGGAAAACTGAACGAAGCGAGCCTTTTCCTTTGTGGAACTAAGGAAAAGTTGAGAAGTATCAGCCGCTCGACCGCAACCCCACCTGGGGACTAAAAAATATCCTATAAATGAACCGAAGGGCCCGCCTTCTGAGCCGCGAAATTTCTGCCATACTTTCAAACCTATAATCCCTCATAATCACCTTTACAAAGCAAAGATTAAAAACGATTCTCGCCCCGCCGCCCCCAACTCTAGTCTTTTATATGCGAGACAGCGAAAAGTAAGATTAAATCATTATTTTTCTTAAGCTCCTCACGCTTTTTCTTCGCTTCGTTGAAAGTTTTTTTACTCGGACTTTTGATGCGGACGATCAAAGACTTGTGTTCAAATTTACATAACATTCTTAAATAAATTGTGGGGTGGAAGGGGACGCAATTTAACACGGACCTAATGTTCTGTATAAGCTTATTAATGCGAATCTCTAGATTGATGTTTAGTTTACTAATTTATTCAAATATTATCAAACATTACTTGCGTAAAGCCGATAAGACGTAGCGCAATAAGAATTGTAGTACGGAAGAAAGATTTGCATTAAATCATTATCTAATAATTTCTATACTTCAACTTTACTAAAAAATATATATAACTTCTATTCTACTAGACAGTCTGTTGTTATTTTATTATTCGAGTATATTATTACTTGTATTAATACCCCTTGTTAAAGGTTTATTCTTAAAAGTATGTAAAACTTCAGCAATGGTACCCCTACGTGGAATGTTTTTTACACAAGACTAATAAATACATTTGGTTTAAAAAACACTATATCAAGGTATATATATTTAACTGTCTCACGCTCTCTCCACGCCACCATGCTGGTCAAGTGCGGGTTGGCAGATGTCACATGTCGTCGAACTTTTTACTTTCTTGGACATGCCGGTTCCCTCACGATGTTTTCCTTTACCGTTTTAAGCAGTGGTCATGTTACCTACAAGCGCAGATAAATTGAAAAATCAATTATTTCCTGCACGCTCGCCTCGTCTCGAACCCGGACTTATCGATTTCGAAGTCCGAGGTTCTCACCACAGAGCCACCACTGCTTATAGAAATAGACTCAGAAGAATATAATCTACATATTTTGTGGTAGCGCAAGCGGTGGTATCAAATGTTCTATCTCATGTTGTACTTTCAAACGTTGGAGTTTTATATAACATTGTCATAAATTAACAACTGAAGCCACACGTTTACACACGAACACTTATCTTACTTAAGCTACACTCGTATTTAGTTAAACCTAAACGTCCTAACATGTTTGCACAATCCTTGAGTAGCTGTTTGATTGTTTTAGGCGCAGGTAGTTGAGCCGCCGTAAAATATGTCTCTACTTACTGTTAGTAAGCCAAGTTTGAGCTCAGCTTAAGTTTTACAACTTGGATACTTGTACGTGTAACTTAGTTTTGGTTACTTGCGGCATATATGGCAACTTATCGATACGTAAACCTATTATGCTGCATAAGTTCTGCCATACGAGATTTTCTATTAAAATCGATTGATTGCTTATTCTTATAATCTCATTAGATAATTGCAATAGAACCTACAACAAATACCTGCGTAGTGACAATCAACCAACAAACAAAGTATCAACTCGCGAGTTTCTGTAAAAGTAAATTCTCCGAGGATAGGTAATTAGATTTTGTGCTTATTCAAATAGTAATCCAAGTTTCGTTTTCGTAAAGTTTTTTGCATATATGTATATTCTATCCATTCTTGTGGGAATTTCACGTTATTTATGTTAGATAGAGTAGGATGGTGGTTATGCAAAAATGAAAGGTATATAAAAAGACAGAAGTACTTTTAGTTAATGTACAAAAATAGAAGCTGATCGATACATCTGTGCCATAAATAGCGTTCGTGTTGTTATCAGCGCAGCGCTTACAGCAAAGCCTCAGTGCGCTGCGTCGTTAAGCTTCAGCAACCTCCTTTACATTCCACTAAGCTTCAGGCGTATTGATTTCCGCAGACGACACAGAAATAAAACAAAAACGTCTGCTCATAAAACTTCACTACATTAGACCCGGCGGAGTTTTAATTTATGAAGTTATACGTCGATTGGCAATAAGCAAACACGATTCGCAAAGTCGGGGGTATTTAACTTAATTTTTGAACCAGCCAGAGCTAATTGGGACAGAAGCAGCGGAATGTCGTCACAAAAGAAGCACTTAAATGAACGACAACGCCACTCGGCTCAAAATAAACTTATCTCCTTCGGGCAAGGGTTAAAATGATTTGAAAGCAGGCGGTAATTGTCAGGTGGGCGCCACGAGGGTTGACGTATTGATTCAATCAAGTGCCACTGTTCTACTAATAATGTTACTTATTGAGTTTTTGAAGGCAGGATGCGGCGCCGACGTCACTGGTTAGTCAGGTTAAGGAAAACAATGAGAATGTACGTTACTAATTCAATCATAT
>NC_052111.1:5948401-6008866 GCF_012273895.1 Zerene cesonia | reverse complement strand
AAGGTTTATTCTTAAAAGTATGTAAAACTTCAGCAATGGTACCCCTACGTGGAATGTTTTTTACACAAGACTAATAAATACATTTGGTTTAAAAAACACGCTTTTATATCAAGGTATATATATTTAACTGTCTCACGCTCTCTCCACGCCACCATGCTGGTCAAGTGCGGGTTGGCAGATGTCACATGTCGTCGAACTTTTTACTTTCTTGGACATGCCGGTTCCCTCACGATGTTTTCCTTTACCGTTTTAAGCAGTGGTCATGTTATCTACAAGCGCAGATAAATTGAAAAATCAATTATTTCCTGCACGCTCGCCTGGTCTCGAACCCGGACTTATCGATTTCGAAGTCCGAGGTTCTCACCACAGAGCCACCACTGCTTATAGAAATAGACTCAGAAGAATATAATCTACATATTTTGTGGTAGCGCAAGCGGTGGAATCAAATGTTCTATCTCATGTTGTACTTTCAAACGTTGGAGTTTTATATAACATTGTCATAAATTAACAACTGAAGCCACACGTTTACACACGAACACTTATCTTACTTAAGCTACACTCGTATTTAGTTAAACCTAAACGTTCTAACATGTTTGCACAATCCTTGAGTAGCTGTTTGATTGTTTTAGGCGCAGGTAGTTGAGCCGCCGTAAAATATGTCTCTACTTACTGTTAGTAAGCCAAGTTTGAGCTCAGCTTAAGTTTTACAACTTGGATACTTGTACGTGTAACTTAGTTTTGGTTACTTGCGGCATATATGGCAACTTATCGATACGTAAACCTATTATGCTGCATAAGTTCTGCCATACGAGATTTTCTGTTAAAATCGATTGATTGCTTATTCTTTTAATCTCATTAAATAATTGAAATAGAACCTACAACAAATACCTGCGTAGTGACAATCAACTAACAAACAAAGTATCAACTTGCGAGTTTCTGTAAAAGTAAATTCTCCGAGGATAGGTAATTAGATTTTGTGCTTATTCAAATAGTAATCCAAGTTTCGTTTTCGTAAAGTTTTTGGGTAGTTACACATGTATATTATATCCATTCTTGTGAGAATTTCACGTTATTTATATTAGATGGAGTAGGATGATGGTTATGCAAAAATGAAAGGTATATAAAAAGACAGAAGTACTTTTAGTTAATGTACAAAAATAGAAGCTGATCGATACATCTGTGCCATAAATAGCGTTCGTGTTGTTATCAGCGCAGCGCTTACACCAAAGCCTCAGTGCGCTGCGTCATTAAGCTTCAGCAACCTCCTTTACATTCCACTAAGCTTCAGGCGTATTGATTTCCGCAGACGACACAGAAATAAAACAAAAACGTCTGCTCATAAAACTTCACTACATTAGACCCGGCGGAGTTTTAATTTATGAAGTTATACGTCGATTGGCAATAAGCAAACACGATTCGCAAAGTCGGGGGTATTTAACTTAATTTTTGAACCAGCCAGAGCTAATTGGGACAGAAGCAGCGGAATGTCGTCACAAAAGAAGCACTTAAATGAACGACAACGCCACTCGGCTCAAAATAAACTTATCTCCTTCGGGCAAGGGTTAAAATGATTTGAAAGCAGGCGGTAATTGTCAGGTGGGCGCCACGAGGGTTGACGTATTGATTCAATCAAGTGCCACTGTTCTACTAATAATGTTACTTATTGAGTTTTTGAAGGCAGGATGCGGCGCCGACGTCACTGGTTAGTCAGGTTAAGGTAAAACAATGAGAATGTACGTTACTAATTAAATCATATGATCCGAGCTGAGCAATATTTATAGCGCCTAGTATTTTTAAACAGCAAAATATACTTGAAGTAATATTGCCAAAATTTAAAGTAAATGTTCAATTTATGCTTTATTTTGAGCCTGTGCTCATTAGCATAAATAGAATATTTTATAATTTCTAGTTAATTATCATTAATATTATGGAGTAAAGAAATTATGTTATTGAAGTAAATATTATTCTTAATAAGCAACCAATCAATCACAATTGTTTAATGGATCTATAAATTGTGGTAGCTTACACATACAATTGAATTAATGAAAACACTTTTTTGCATTTCGTTGAATTCATTAATAGATCAGGCGGTGACAGTATTACCATAATAAATCTACAAGGGCCCATCAATCAAGGAGATGACTTCTTTCAAAAGGCTTCTAAGCCCTCACTTTCATCTGGACTTTCCCGGCGAAATCAATGATAATTATGCATTACGCTTTTGTTAAATTTTAGCCTAAATACAAGGAATATTTATCATAAAAATGATAGATCTGCAAAGGTATGTATGCAAAATATTCGTTTCCAACTAATTTTTATTATAATTTCATAGTAAATTATGGTGGGAATAATAATAAAAAAAAAAATTAAGAATGACAGGTTATTAAGTAAGGCCCGATAAATAAATAAAAAAATGTAAAAGAGAATACGGGCTCGTCCGGGATTTGAACCCGGGACCTCTCGCACCCAAAGCGAGAATCATACCCCTAGACCAACGAGCCGTGTGAAGAAAGTTAACTAAAAAAGAAATACATAACTTTTTGTAATGACGTCATAATTTCTACCGCTGTAAAGTAACATCATATAATTTTCAATATTTTATCGATAAATCAAATTAGCTTAAACTGTACTTAGTTATTAGTACATAAATATTTAATTTACCTTGATTACTCAAAGAGGCATATGCATTGTTGCAAAACTAATAATTCCGATACAATGGCATACTTTACAGATAAATTTTATATTGTGCAATTTGATTATTGTAATTTTGGAAAATAACAGGGGATTATTATGCATTCATGATATAAGTACCGACTCTACGAGTAGGTATATAAAATCTTTTCGAAATTTGTTTATACAGTTGGTTTTAAACGAAGCTAATTCAATAGATTTAGTTAATGTTTATTAAGTCCTAATAATGTACATTCAGGCAGTGGCTAGTATTTGATGGAAATTACTTCACTTCTTATATCACCTCAGTCTATTGTAGAAGTCTAGAAATATTTCAAGTGGTTACCTTTACACCAATCACCAAGTGTCAATTATATATATAACAGTTTATAACCTTTTTAATCCTCAGGCAATAAAATATTTTTGCATTGTTTTTTTTGTGGGAGCCAAACAGGCTTCAGTATGAATTCGGCAGCTCACACCGAGGAAGAACGACACCTCCACAGGAGGCCGGCGTGAAGGATGTTACTCCACTGTGTTTCGTACGGAGAGTTCGGCAATCAATCCTTCCTTATCCTTCACCCCTTAAAAGCAAACCACCAGCTCAATTGCGCGGTATGAAATAAAAAAATAACATTACCTACATTATCTCCATACCAAATTCTGTGATATATACTAAACGTATTATCTATAAAATACCTGTTTAAATTCCACGTTTTAAATACTTACTTAGCACAAATATTAAGAAGACACGCGTCGCTTTAGCTTTATATCGATTGATTAGCAGTATGACCATTATGACCTAGTTATATTCAAAACATTTCAGTGCTCAAATATTTACTAAGGCTATTTGTAATACACATTGTTTAACAAGCACCTTTGTAATAAAAAGGCGTGATATAGTTCCAAATAGACTCTCATTCTAATAAAAATTTATTCTAGAAGAAACTGTGTACAAAATTCTGTGTGGTATTATATACCTTTTCTATATACGAATAGAGATGATCAAGACACTTCTAATAATAGACAGGTAGTAGGTAGTATAGCGTTTGAACCTTTATTTGTCTTAGTATGGTAGGTTTGACTTATGTTAAATACTACAAGATTAATATGCATATTATAATTTACTTAAACATATTCACGCATCTTACAAACTTTTCTGTCTCCCCAAAAGCTATTGAACCACATATACGCCAAATTAACCTGGATTGTATTTACCTTGTCCGTGAATTACTTTGTCTCTCTTATACAAAATACGTAATACTTACGTTTATTATACATCTAAATTTATGATCACAGAAATAGTCCAGAGCATTTTAAGCTTTGTAATTTCAAGTTTGGAGCGTCGGTCGTTCATTTATGTACTTTTAATTCCGCCATTCCTTAGCTCAGGGGATCTTAGTTCATTAGCTGGCCGCAACCTACTGCCATTTGGCTACGAAGCCATGAGAATTAATGCAGAGGATTTTGCATTTATTTTTTGAAGCAATGGTTAAAATGAATTGTGTTAGCGATTTCAACTGTTATCTTATATCAGGATAAGTAATACATTTATAATCTATAATTCAGACAAAATTATACTTACAACCGTTAATGCTTATATTTAATTGCTACTGTATTATCTTCTTTTTCGATTTATTTATTTTTAATATAGCTGTCAATTAGAATACTAATTTCTATGTGTCATAATAAATAAATGTATAAAATTTGACACAAATTTATGTTCAAAATAGTTACTAGTAAATAATAGGGATTAACGTTGGATTTTGGTATTTTATAAATAAACATTTTTTTTTTATTTGCAAGTAGTCATGTATTGGAAATGATAACATAGCCAGGTTTAAATCATTGCGATAGCCGCGGTACTTAGAAGTGAAAGAACTTGTAAATTTATATTAAGCGTTTCTACCCCACGAGTAAGAGGGTATAAAAACAGTTCCAAGGCAGTCCGCCGTTTCGCGAAATTTACGATTGTAAATAGGACATTCCATTTGTTTACTTATGGCCGAGTAATTCGTTGAATCCGTATAATTACTGGCATTAAGATGATTCCGTTTCCCTCGAAGCGAGGAATGTAAAAGTTTATAAGTAACGCTTGAGGCTTGAACATTGAAGTGTCCTCGAATTTTCGAGAAATTATAACCTTTTGAGGTTGTAAAAAACGGAACTTATTAGTTCTAAATTTCATTTGTTTAGATACTTGTTTTATTTTATCTGTGGTATTATTAATATCATAAGTTTTTGATTGATTAATTTCGTATCAGCATCAACTAGGGCGAATCTAGGTATGTCTGGACGATTATTGTGAGATGGTAATAATATTCTTTGAGAACAGGATAGGTTATAACAGTATGTACATAGTACTAATTATATAAAATGTATAATGTGAATTAATTCATTAAGTTCTGACTCTGCCCGTGGTTTTGGGAGCCGGTTTTACGATTACATAGGATTTTGTTTATCTGTTTTGTATAAAAAATCGAACCTAGATACAAGTAAAGAGCATTGTGGATTCCAATAAAACAACCATTTCAATATTTTTGAAATTCTGATACGGGATCGATCTAGACAAATATAAAAGCAGCTTTCTATTGTGAAAGATTTTTTTTCAGTATTGAATTTATCCATTACAAACAAACATACAAACAAAAAATACAAATTCTTCCTCTTTATGATATTAGTATAGAAAATAAATAATCTAAATTATCAATAATATCGCAATCTGTGAACTACGTTTTCCTTAACGAGCCGAGTAAAAAAAGTATAATGCTCGAGAACCTTTGCACGATTGACGGAAGACGAAGTCTCTGAGACGGCTAATGATTTGCTTACGATATTTATATTTTAATGCAGCGAAGATTATTTGATATTTCCTTTGAGGGCGACCCGATCATTTCGTATTGAACATTATATATCTCGATATTAAGACGTCCTTTGATATTGTTGAAAAGTATTTTAAATTTCGCCTAATATCGATTAATCTTCCTTAATCATTATAATATATTATAATTTGATAATTAGCTATACGCTTTGTTTCGAAACTTATCATTGTTTTAACATGTTATTAGGAATTTATTAGATTTAATCATATTTTAAACGATTATATGATTTAATACCTATTACCCAGATATTAAATCACACATTGAATACCCGTAAAGGAAAGGAAGATTATTTTGACAAAAAAAAAAAAACTGTGACAAGGGTTTTAACTACCTTTAAACATAATATTATTTTATTATCATACTTTCTTATGTTAGTCTTTTAGGCCATGACTTAGTGAATGTCATAACAGTTAAAACTTCCATGGCAACCAGTTCATGGGCAATCGACAATATTAATAACTAGATGGTCGTCCCGGGTACGCTCGGATATCAAGATTTCTATTTAATCCCAAGTTAGCATTTAAATGGGATAAAGAGTATCTTGTCACCCAAGTCAGCTCATACGCTGTCCGTATATCAAATTTCATCAAAATCCGTTCAGCAGTTTCAGCATTGGTGAGTAGTAGTAACTTTATAAAAAATATATTAAAAAGGTACAGGGCTCGTCCGGGATTTGAACCCGGGACCTCTCGCACCCAAAGCGAGAATCATACCCCTAGACCAACGAGCCGATGGTAAACTGTTCATAAATTAGCCTCGGCTTATGTTAATTTTACATCAAGTTGATACAACCTACATCTTCGCAATATTTATTCAATCTAAAATGTACTCAATCAATATGCGATAGAGTCCAAATTGTCATTATGATGGTACGTGTGAAAGTACGCGTCAGCGAACGTGATCTACGTCACAAGTGTGTCAAATGCTCTTATGGTGCGTACAAAACATAACATTCAATATCTATTTAATTTCAATATATCTTTAAACTATAATGTAACCGTCAATTAGTTAAGCCCTATCCTGAATTTAATAAGGATATTGTAAGGTTATTATGGACATTTGATATCTAATCGTAAGGTTATTATGGACATAAATGAAAATATATTTATATCCTATTTAATATCAAATATTTTTGCACGATCGCCTTGTTTGAGATGGACGTAAATTTTTAATTTCCAAAATACTGCGAAGGGAACTTTGGAATGCAATTTTAAATGTGGGTCTACTAAACTTCAAAGAATTATTTTAAATGAATGAGATAAATGACAATATTGATATATCTACATAAGAAGACCATTAATCACGTAAACTTTTCTTTCATATATGTGCTTAATTTTCTAATAAGGAAATTTTGTACTTATAAGAATAATTTTTTCAAGTGGCATGATATTTATATTTTTAATTTCGCCTTCGCCGGTGATACATATATAGCCTATAGCCTTTCTCAATAAATGGGCTATCTAACACTGAAATTAATTTTATAAATCGGACCAGTAGTTCCTGAGATTAGCGCGATCAAACAAACGAACAAACAAACTCTTCAGCTTTATAATATTAGTATACAAATATATTTCATATCTTCTTTCTTTCATTCTCACAGGACGACGGCAAATCCGAGACGGGTAGCTAGTATATTCAATCTATGCTATTATCAAAGGTTTATAATAGAATTTGCGACTAAAATTCGCATAGAATCTTTTAAACATAGCTGAAATGAAGCCTTTCAAGATTGTAGGATTAACCTAGCTTCTATAGAAGGTATCATTAAAGAATTTAAATGTAAATGTCATCTATTTCTATGTCTACCATTTATTTAATTATGCACTAACTTTTAGCGCTTGTCGTCGTTTACCTTTCATGCCATTCCAATAAAAATGAGCTTAATTTAAGAAATTAATATCAATTTAAGAAAATAAAAGCCTACGTAGCCTAAGCATTGTTTTATATACTAATGAATTATTGAGTATTTTACATATTGGACAAATAAAGTAATTACATATATTTCGTATAATTTTGTGATAAAATTACAGATTCTTCTGCGATGGAGAATCCGTTTAATAGTCTATTAAGTAACGATTGAATAAAACGGTAAAACGTAAGGTTGAGTTACAAACCGATTGAGTTATTTTCGCGTCTTTCATAAAAATAATATATATAGTCCACACACTGGAATTAAGATGGCAATTATCTATAATATAATATAACGTATTCAGCGTGTTATTAAACCTTACTTGTTTATCATGGAGGATGAAAACGGCCAGATATAAATAAAAGAAAGTTGTCTTAGTTACACTATTTATAATTCAAGAACGGATTAACCTAAATTAATTTTTTTCCCAGAAATCTCACGAGAACAGGAACATGCGAGATATATCCCGGGTTTGTTGCGATTACGCGGGCAAAGCCAGGGGCGAAAACCTAGTATTGAATAGATCTCAATTTAAATCCATCTAAGTTTTTTATTTATTATAATCAACTTTATGTCTAAAAACGTAAGGCTTTTTTACGTCTTAAATATCGCCTTTCGTTGTGATCTCGTCTTGTGTAACCGCTCTTATTTTAATCAGTGTATTGGTGCTTTTGTATAAAAATGAAGAAACCTCTATGTATCTAAATAATATTCGTCTCACGTGTATTGCCCAAATACAAATCATCCCACACGTATTTGCGCACGACAAATTAGATGCGATAAAATAAAATTCAATAATTTACTGAGATTCGTTTAAAAAGCCACTGAACTGAAAGAAACTCATTCCATCTCGTATTATCTGAGACGCAACGTAAATAATATCGGCGTCGTGTTCCACGAAAAACATTTTCTATTTGCAATACGTTTAATACACTTTATTACGACTCATTCGTATCTCCCATACGAATAGCGTTTAAACGAAACTTTATTTTCGAAAGCGAGACGCAGATGCGAGCCTGAATAATTTCCAGATATGAAGATACGGTGAATGGGTGTTTTCTTTTATATTCGTTCAAGTTATGGCGGGAACGTGATACGTAATTTACGTCACGTTAACCAAACACAATGTTTTGTAATTGTTGGACTTCGCTTACACGCGGCGTCGTCTGCCAATATGTAGGAGATACTCGTATACCATAATCCAGGTACTCGAGTACTCGTATATATTACAGTTAAAACCCGTTTTCCCTTAAAATGCGTTTTCGCTAATTAAAACTAGGTGGAACTTTACGCCTATGTTACTGTAACTAGGTCTAACAAGGGACATCGCGTTGTAACGTAAAACGGATTGTAACATCAATTGATATATTATATAGCATGAAGGAACGTAATTACGTAATTAGATTTCATATATTTTCAGCTGTGGAAATATCGATAATTGATAAATAGCTAAAACAATAACAAGGTATAACAGAAAGTTTTTATTTAAATGATATGCAATATCTCGTTTAATTTTACTTAATACAGTATATCCTCGCCCTATTTATTATTTCAAAACAGCGATATTGTAAAAGAACTAATAAAATATTTATACTTAAAAATATGTATAGCTACATAACACTTCTAGATTTCACAACTGGAAGTGTATTAATTTTAGTTATTATATAAAAAAGTTAGAAAAATAGAACTAGACAAATATTGCACATTTACCTACCGTTCCACGAAGTAAAGCCCTTTTAATCCCTTAAAACATAAATAATTATGAAGGTGAGATATTCGCGTGGTCACTAGGTTTGCTTAGGGGTAGGTCGGGAACGGATCAACAGTCACATCTCGCAAACAGCAAGTCATATTGCCATAGAGCTTGTTTTGTAATAGACTGCGCGTTAGAATACAACTTTTGAGTTACACGAAGCAAGCTTATATCGAAACTGCTATTTCTTTCATTTAAATTGAAATTTATTAAACCTTATCAAATTACACCCAGATATGATTACCGTAAACATTTTTATAAGAACTATTTTGGATTAATCAAAATAAGAAATAATATGACATAAACAATTTGTATGAAGAAAATAAAAGAAATATACAACCTCAATTGAATAGAAAGATTTCGATTAATAACATAGTTAGAGGGAAATCATTTTATTGAACTGTTGGAATTTCGAACGTGAAGCGCTAAAATATTTAAAAAATGCAGATCAGGCATATCTACTACGAGAACAAATTATATTTTAAAACACCAACATATCTTATTTCAACTGCTATTATGCTTTTATTACATACAGTAAATTAAGATAATATTACAAATGTCACTGAATTATACAGCAAACATGTTTCGCTATCTTCACGCGTGTAATCTTATTACATATTCTAGGAGCGTTCGTGTCTAATCTTTATAAGGTCACAGGTTTACCTGTAAACGCAGGTATTCACGCGAGGCGAATTTCCCGGAATCCGACGATGATCCGGCGCATTCGGATAACATAGAGATCATTTAGATAAACTGTTCAAAAACCAACTCAATATCATTAGTTTAAAGTTGAAAACAGCTTGACAAATACAGGTGTATTAAGTCATTTTATACGCTGCGTCGCTATGATAAGATTGATCGAGTGGGGTAAGGAGACCAGATAATCTGTTAAGTAAAAAAAATGGTGACTTGTCAAATTCATCGCATTCTAAAAATCCGATTTCGATCCACTATCGATCTTGAAATTGGTTTTGGGTGCACAATTGGTCAGGTTTTTTTGAATACCTTTAAACTAATTTAAAATGTTTAATACTGTTAAGGCATTAACGTTGTTATGAACTTGTGGATTTCAATATAAAATGTGGTTATAATTGTGGCTGCGACGGCATAAACTGTCCAAGTAACACATTCGTGATGACAGTCATAATCAAAAATCTGTTTTTAAAATTTGGCGTGGGCACAAAATTGCATGGCGTCTATATTTTTAATGGGTTTATTATTATGACTAACTGATGTGCTTATAGAAATTATTATTGTATGTACCTATCTGAGAAGACTTATAAACGGATTATAAACACGTTTGTATATGTTATTTATCTCAATGTTTATTCAGCGAATTATATTTTTATTGAATAGTATATGGGACATCCAGCACAGTCGTTGAATTTTTTAATCCTTTAATTTAATTGTTTTGCTATAGAAAAAGGAGCACAAATAGAGGTGAATACATTTCAACTTATTTTTCTATGAGCTTCACTTCTTACTACAAAAATCTAATGTTTTCATTATATTATATTTATAACGATAACGACGATAATAGGTATATATAAAAAAAAGCTCTACTGTGCTATAATCCAATATTTATAAGAAGTCCAATTCACTTAAACTGTAGGTGTGTAGGTGACATGTCTATAAAATATATATCCTTTTATACGTTAAGCACTTACAAAATATTCTATGGTAACAAATAGTCTTTGCAAACAACCAATTTGCGTCGTATTCAACGTGAATACGATCAGTGAGGTCGCGGGAATTAATCTCAGTCTTATTACTTGTCGAGATAACAAATTCAGCGTCAGTGGGGTCTCTCCCACCCCGCCCCACATTCTGAGGTAAATCTATGAAAATTAAGACGTTTAAAGTTGAATTTTGGTCAAAACAGTCGGTTATGTTCTGAACTTCATTCACTAAATTTCAATAATTAAGAATATGCAATTGGGAACGTGTGTTTATGTGTTTGGATTTCATTATTTTAAATTAATAACATAAACATACATACAACATAAAGCTGTCTTCAATATATGACAATTAGACTAAATTCAAATGAGAATTCAAATAATACAATAATCATCAAAATTAGAATTCTCTGGTGGTCAAACACTCGAGAATTCTGATGTAAAACTCAAAAAAAAATTCAGTCTAAGTGACAACCTGTTACTTTTCTAAAAAAGATACAATTCTTTAGTGAAAGTAGTTATCAAAGGATGCAAAATTTGTTTTGTGTTATGTTATAAGTATAACGTATATATTTAAAACAATAAGGAACAAACGCACTAATGAATAGTTTAACATAATTGTCTTAGGATAGGTATATAAAACATATATTCGATTCCTTTTCCTTACCCTTCCCATTTCCTTATTCCAGTCGTCAATCCTTTTACCCTTTCAAACTGGTAGCATGGGAATGTTCATGAGCGGTGGTGATCGCTTACTATCGGGCGAATAACTAGCCCAGTTGCCTTTGCGTAAAACTTATGGCATTAAAAAAACACATAGGCACTTGTCGGTTAAATCGATCTTATTTAACTAACTAAAGGACCATGGCCTTGCAGTATTGTATTTTTATCGCAGTTATTCCATTCAAATTAGCGATACACGATTTAATAACAAACAAATTTGTGATGTTACCAAATGCCCACATTTAAACTTGTCAAAATCCTTCTCCTAAAGCATTTTCTTTAAAATAAAGTGGATGTATTATGTAGTAATTATATTGTAAATGGATCAATTTTTCTAAACATAAACATAAACACGGTTTATTGATCGAAAACTTTTCCAAATGTAAGTTCGGCATAAGATTTTTATGCAATATTGCTACAGTACAGCTTGTAATAATCTACGTTACATAAATAAGATGGAGTCTTAATAATTAAGATACTTTAATTTTTTGTTTTGTTACTACCATGTGAAAATATATGTTTTATGTATGTAAGTCAGTATGTAAGTTAAAATAATGTCAAAACTCCTATATTCGTTACGTGTTTTGAATGAATGTCATGAAGTAACTGTTTCTAGACATTTAACGAATGTTCGTAACTACCAGCTCACACAATCAGTTAGTGCAATTTGCGACTTCAAGGTTAGTGAACTAACAAGATACCAAAATTAGAGAGTCGATTAGTTTTTACAGCGTTCGATAATGTACTGTAATTTATTTGTTATGTAGGTCACCGAGATTTCATAATTCATTATTTACATGACATAAATAACTTGTTAATTAGATATGCCATTTCTGAACGAATTATCAATAATCTCCTGGACGGTGAAGACGTTTTGACATGTTATAGACCTATTACTCTTATTACTATTATATTCAATAAATGGCCATTTGATATGCCTTTAAATGTATATAATGCTGTGTAAAATATGCTGTTGAAACTCAAGGAAGATGCTTAATCCACTCTATAATACGCAAGATACTGTATGGGCTACTTTCTCATCTTGGGATAGATTTGATGAACCATTTTATAATCACCTGATTATGATTATCTTCTACTTTTATCAAGTTATGTTTGGTTAAATAAAAACAATGGCAATGAAATATACTTATAAAGCAATTTTTATTGGAATAAAGTCACTAAATTATGTAGAGACTGTAAAATTTTCAATGGTTTTTAATAAGAATTAATTTATAATAATAAAAATAATTTTTGGAGCAATATTCCAATGTTTCTAAGTATAACATGCCTACAGAATAATATAATAGGTATTTAATCCTAGGGCCGTACGTTGGAAAATTATTGTTGCAGAAATAATGTAAATTTATTCACGTTAACTTCATTATGATTTTTATATTCTCAGCTAATCTATTTTTAAGACGAATCAGTAAATATATTAACGACTATGTATTTTAATAAGAACTTATTTCATATCAGAAGCGATTAGTGATATTTGTACTATCTACTCATATAAGCGACTAATACTAGTTTATTCCAGTCATTACATACTAGCTACAAGTGTAAAAAGGCGGCAACAAAGACAGCATGTTGCAGAATGCTCGTTACGTCGAGTTAAATATAGATCGACGGATAGACGGGTGACGTCACCGTTTTACCGTTGCTTATCGGTGACGAGCGCCGGATGAACGTGCTTCGTCTCCCACAGATAACAGCACAATGCTACAGCCAAGTCTGTGCGAGTGAGCCATCGACCGGTGGGCGTGGCGCCAGCCCGCCCCGCCGGCACCGCGCCTAATCCGATCCCGGATAACGGATAAACCTAACCCGGGTACACGGGCATTGGAGGAGGCCTTAGCGAATGTCGACGCCTAGCTACGCTATTGGCATTCGGATATAGGCGGATTAGGATATGAAAGCCTTATGTAATCCACTTTCAGTGTGGATTTTCAGGAGGTGTGCTCTTATCCCGTTGGGTGAGGGTATTTACCGCTCAGCTATACAATTAACATCTTATTATATACCAACACCCGGCTTCTATTAACGCTTTATTTCAGCACAAAGTAAAACAATTGCATCATTCCACTATTAAGAATAAATAAACATCAACTAGAGAATAATCAAATTTATTTTAAATCTATTACACCTTTATTTTATCAAATACCAAGTAATTTATACTTTTCTTAATCGTATAACAAATATAGCCTTGATATGTACTAAGTATATAATTTATTTACGCTTTCATTTGCCTGAATAGTGATATAACGAATTGAATAACAAATTCTCGCGATTGTGATAATGATATTTGAACACAGCATTAGTTTAAATGTAACATGAATTCCCGAAAACAAAAGATTTAGGAAAATCTATAAATGTTGTCTCAATTTATCATCGCGTATCGAAGGACACTTATTTCGCAATAATAGCAATTCATTACACAATCATGAGATGATCTAATTAGCACTGTACATGGAAAACTTCGTTTAAACAGTGTTACGTACACCTTTCAGACACCATAAGTTGAATAGAAAAACCATGGTTATTTTTAACGTTTAAGGTTCATTTTAGAGACACAATCAATACGGCATACTCATTGTGATTGTTAAAAATAGACATCGCTTAATAAAAAGACAACGTTTGGTGCGTGCTAATTTATGACAGTTATCGACGTATACCCATAGTTTCATTGACATCTATGAGATCGTGACGTTTTGATTTCGACGATGTAGGTAAAGTGCTTGTATTATAGACCCTGATTTAAAAATACAAGTTATAAGCGCGTGTGAAATCCTTAATTTCCATTAATATTTCATTAATTTGAATATTTTATATTTACTTTTATTGTTTTTAACTATTACTGCTTATAAATTTATAAAAGTGTAGATTGGTAAAAACCAACTAGCATATAACTATTGAAACTTGGATTTTATTTAAACATTTATTTAATTTCATAGTATGAATTCGTGTTATCACATGAATTTTATACTAATTTCATAACAAAATTAATAAAAGACATCACGTTAAGGCAAACAGTTCTAAATATGACATGTAGCACAATAACAATATAAGTAAACCATTGCTTCATTGCTGTACCTACAACGTGGTTCAGGCGGAGTGTTTAGCTATTCAGTTGATGTACTAGCGATAAGAGATCGAATCCCATTATGTTTGCAGGATATAAAGCTAGAAAGAGACCACTATCCCAGGAGTCGAAGTTAAAACAATAGTAAATACAATTTCATTGTTTTATCCGGGCCGGGTAACAAAGAATGTCGGTCGATATAAAGCGACCTACTTGCGTTCCGTGAAGCGGCCGCTAACGGTTATATTCTATTATGGAGATAATCTGAAGGAAAGTTATATTGGCTATAAAGTATCAGTATTTGTTTTTACATAAACAATGTTCAAAGACGTGTATAACGTCTATTTTGACGTTAATCTTGGTAAACCAAGCTGTGAAGATAATCCGCATCGGCTTTCTTAACTCTAATTATAATTTACTAATAAGCACAATTTACAATTCTTAAATATAATCAATGAAGAAGAATAAAGCTATAATCATAAACCTGTGGCTACAAATTATGCGACCGTTTCATTATAATTTGTCATAGCTGGCCGTTAATATACTAGAAGCTATAGAAATTAAGATAAAATGCCGCTTGCCGGAAGGTAATACCGTTTAAACGGCCACGTACAAAATTATAGGAAGCCGTGACAATTTTTTTTTCTTGCGAATAGAGCAGACGGGAAGCTGGGGTGATTTATTTAATGAATAAAAATGCGCTAGTACGCTACCATCCGCTTGCTCGAATATCATAATTAGCGATTTTTATAACTTCTTAAATTGCCAAAATTATTCCCAAATTAACATACAAATTAAGTATCTTCCCACCGAGCATGAAAACCAATGACTGAATTTATCAATTGTTTATTATAAACGAAGTTAATTTTGAACTATACAATTAAACGAAGTATTTAATCAAGTCAGGCATGATTACGGCTTGTTAAAATTCATGCAGTCGTCTTGATGCGCGCTTTGCGAGATAGTAAGACGCCTATCAGCGCGTCGTGTAATCGCAACAAGATAACGCCTAACACCCTCTCAGCGAAACAAATTAAGTATCGTAACAATCTGTGAATTACAAGTGTAAATAATCCAAAGGCCGCCCAACCACCACCGTGGGCTGGGCTTTGTATGGAAAAAAGAAACTCGTTAAAATATCGGCTTAAAAAAGAAAAGCGCTGAAACGGGAGGCTGTGGTGGTATCGGTTTTTCTCGACGCGGGCGGTTCGCTGGGCGGGGCCGACCGTCAGTAGCGCGCCGCCGGCCGGCACGAACGTACGTGTGTAGGGTGGTTCTCTCGCCGTTCTCTCGGGCACATGTGTGGAAATTTCGGTATGTTGATGTCGTGAATCGGAAAGATGGACTTTCAGAGTGCTATGGAGACATTCGCAGAGGCATGGGCTGCGGCCAACACGGCTAAATCGGAAGCCCCGAGCGATCTTTCACAGGTAAATTATATTTGGGATATTTTTATTACGCAAATTAACGTCAATTGTTAATACCATTTTCACAAAATGGTAAATATTGAAAATAGTAATTATAAGTAATATGTGTATTCAAAATAAAAATTGCAATATTTTTTCAGTAAAGGGACAAAATTATATAAACAATAAGTAACTGTTACGGCGTATTAGACATGCTCAATTGATACACTCAAACAATAAACGAGCAAGTTCATCTTGATAAGCGAAATTAGCATAAATATAATGAAACACTAACATACCAAATTATATTTTGGGTTCAGACAATAGTTATTGATATTTGGCAAGGTCACTGAAATATTGAATTGAAACATTACATTGCATTACACCTGGATCTAATAATAATTTGTAATTGATATAAATATGTGTTTTTTTAACAAGTATATTAAAGTTTTAGTGATGTAATACTTACATCGTATGACATTGAATGTAATATATTTTACATTATAAAAAATTTAATTAAACTCAGTTACACGTTCGGAGTATCCAATTTAAAATGGAGTTTCAATTCTTATATAACTATCCGATATTCTGCCGATTTGATGAAAAAGAGCCAAATGATATAATTTGACTTTTAAAAACTTTTGTATTAATTGTTTATTGTTAATTAGTTCATAATTTTTCAATAAAAATCTCCAAAAGTATCCCCATGGATACCTACAATAAATAAAACGTTCTCAAATTATTCGTTTGTAATATATTTTTTAAATATACGTTTCATATATTACATAATTTTAATACGATTAAAAAAGTATCCTGAAATAACACTGCGATCTGTTTTAACAATTTTAATTCGACTATTTTAGGGTTTTTAATTTAATGAAATATTAATACGATTAAATACATAATGTTTTGACCTAGTCATTGAATAACAAATTTTTGTTGTCGAGTTTATGGGAAATAGATAACAATTAGATAGCTAGTACATATAATTGGGGAAAAAACGGATGGTGACTAACAACTGCTGTTTATCTCGTAATTAACTATAATCAAAATACCAGATAGTTTGCAATAATTAACTAATTTATTAAATCCGACGCTTGATTACTTCTTAGTTTTGGTAATTGTCCATAACGATGCGGTTAGGCTCATTAAACTTGGATTTAAGATAATTTACTGATTTGTTTTTTCCTTGCCAAATATTTGGGACACAAAATATTTTATACAACGTTCTTGTATGTAAAAACGTAGGTATGCATTTAAAGATAACATTTAATATAAAATGTTACCTTTTATTTGTACTTACCTACATATTGTATAAAGTTAGGAATATCGTAAGAATATACTTTACGAAGATAAATATAGCTTGCGTTCTTAAATTCTTATAGTTAAGTGTGTATCTATAAATGAAATAAAAAAACAATAGTACTTCAATTGCTTTAGTATGAAATGTCACTTAATTATGCTGAAGTTTATGGGACATCTGTAATTTGTAGAAAAACTTTACAAGTTGTATTTCTTGTTTTTTATTCTAATTATGCTGTAATTCAGACTTGTATAAATATTATTTATTACATATTATTAGATACTGTTATAGAAGAGCAGAGTTCCTTGGTATTTTGTTAATGAAACTATTATATACGTTTTATGACAAGGGACACAAAATTAATTAATGGGGTGTTTTTATTTCAAATTACGTTTATAACGTTTAACTGAATTGATTTTGTATAGTTTTAAAGTGACGGCGCAAAAAATGTTTTTTTGGTTGTATAAACTATATGCTATCACACATTATTCATTAAGCAGGTTTATATTTTCTTATCATCGAATGTAATATGTACTGTAGGTTAATATCATAAAATTAACTTTTTACGTAAAATAATATACACTAAATTCAATGTTATTAAAAGTTGTATGTCTACAAAAGATATGTAATTTCATCGTGAAAAATAATTTAAACAGTGAAAATGACATTTGTGAAAGTACCAAATACAAAGCAATCAGTTTTTTTAAATAGGTTTTTAATCTACTCGAAACAGGTTTTACTTGCGGTTAAGGTTTACGAAATATATTACAAAGTTTAAATAAATTTAATATTTTTACTATAATCTTTATACGATAAATTTATAAAAATGTACAAGGATATAAATAGTAATAGATTGCTTTTTTGCTTTTTTAGAATTAATTTCCTATCTCCTTGTTGATGTAGTTCTGTGATATCTGGATAAAAACTTCGCTATGCTTCCCCTCCCTCTCTATCAATATGCAAAAAATACGTCAATCGGTTGCTATGTTAAAGATATGCAAACATATGGGTATGCAAACATACACATATCCACATACAATATTGAATTTATTCAGAAATTGCTCATACTTTGCTACAGCAAACTAAAATATTTTAATCATAATAACAGAACAACAAAAAATTATTGTGGTACAAGTTATTGTGCTTTGCCTGTTATTTTAGATTATTTGTAGTAGTTTCTATAGCTGTTAGTATTTTCTTAGACACGTATCATATTTCTTACATATGTATCATATTTATGTACATATACAGTTCATGAATTGTAAAAAGTACTTTTTATATGAGAATGCATGTATAGTATAAAATAAATGCATAATATCTAGAAAAGTTATTAAATACTAATTTAATTTTACTAAAAATCAGATCATTCAATTCATAGCTGGAGACACGTAAACACTATTAATTTGATAAATGAGTCTTTAACAATGTCAATTACGAATTATAATTACATTTATAATACAATTAGCACTTATAATTATAGTTATTATAGAATTAAACGACTTTTTCTCTATTATATCTGAGGTCGTGCGCGTCGAATATTTTATCCGCAAACCTTTATAGTTAATACAAACAATTCTGTCGCAACTAAAATCAGTTCACAGTAAGTTTATCTACGCTACCACTTTTTATTGTGGCTCTTATCGTTTCAATAATCGCGTGGACATTATTCGAATCGACTTCGATTAAGAGCGATAGCGGTGTTTATAAATACGACGTGCCAGCTAATCCATTATCGTGGATTACTGCGATAAATGCTATTTGCCTATATGCTCCAGTGACATACTTGAGATTTAATTTTTATTGTTATTGGCTGGGTTAATTACACTTTGTTATGAACGCTTTTCTTACATGGGAATATAGAATGGTAGGTTATTAAATGGGGACTAACGTCAAATGGCTGGGTTGGTTTGATCCTTATTCGTTGGAAGTAGGTATCTAAGGGTGAACTCGGTTTGGTTTTTTAACACCAACTGAATCTGCGATATCGATTTATTGGGATAACATTGTATTATTTTCTACAGTATATCATTCGTATTTCACTTACTTTTCATTAATTTACCTATCATGAACAATATTATACATACAAACGTAGTACATAGTATAAGTATTATTTACATTGATGTTTAGATTTGTTGGTGTATTATAAACTATTTCCAATAGATTCCCTTCTACAAACAACTGAAATTTTGATATTAAAAAAATGTTTTTATTGAAAATGTACTTGTATTACTATAAGTACATGGAATGTACTAAAAAAAAGTATTATGTTAAATGATTATTTCGCAAATACCCGTTTATTCAAATAAATTTTTCCGAGATGTTAGAATGCTCATAGTCATTTTAGGTAGCTGCAAAAATTGCAGGATATTGTAATGGCTTAATATTCTTATCCATTATGCATCCATCATAGAGCATAATAATGAATATTTTGACAGACCTAGAGCTAATCAAATTTATTGACATATTGTAATTATTCCATTATAAATCATTCGAATGTACAAAACCTAAACAAAAAATAAAATATATCAATCAATTCATAATCGTAAAACAAACAATAAAACAAATAGTCGAATTGATTACTTCCTACCCTTGAATAAGGTTGCTATTAACATTGCATTTAATACATATCTTAAACTGTATTGGTGTTATATACCCAGATATCCATGATATATCTCTAAACGAATCCAAACCAGCGACCGTTATCAGCGCCGGCAATGACTAACATAAATTTCGGCGCGAAAATAAAAAACTGAACAAATTATATCCAGATGCTTGGTACATAGAAAGTCGGCGCGTGCTGAACGGTCCACAAAAAGTGATGACAAGTCATAATAGATAGATCCGTGCAATTCCACACGTACAAGTGAGATATTTATTGTTATATCTACGCTGACACCGAATCATTTGATTAGGACGGTTTTTAACTATTTGTTAAAAGAAATTACCTGGATTGTGACGCATTTATATTAATACCTGGCGCCCTGGGTTCGGACTTTGTAAGAGTTGTAGTAATCTTCTGGCGGGTTATTTTTTATATTCCGAATATTGATATGATATTATGTGCGTGATATGTGTAGGTCAATTAACATATTCAAGTCGATGAGGATTAAAACCATATTAATTTACATAGCTTTCCACTTACATATGACATTGTATGTGATCCCATTCTAAGACTAAACTTGTTATATAGGTGAATATCCCTGAACAAAATATTTCCTTTTAATTAAAAAACTAAACCAGCATCAAATTGTCAGAACTAGACCAAATATAAATGGGAACACGTGGCAAATGGATTCACCAAAATCTGTTCACCCAGTACAAGTTGTGAGGTAACAAACAAAAATAAAAAAAAAACACGTAAAATCTTTATGAAAAGCATAGAACAAAAGTGTCGAACGCGTTGCGATGAATACTTTTTTTCCAACAATTACACATTATTTTCGAAAATCGTACGTGAAAATTTTAAATCGACTTACGTCTTCAAGTTGCAAAACAATCGTCGTAAACTGCAAACAATATACACATAGGAGACACATAAAAATCTATCGTTTATAACTTGCAACACTTCGATCGAGTTAGTTTTCGATTAACAAATTGATCGTGTCGATATTGACTATTTAGTGTGTAGCCTTGTCGAGCACGCGCTCCGCCTGTAATAAGCTCCATCTGTCGGATAAAGCGGCGACACCGTTACCTTTCTCAAATCACGTACACTATTGTAATATCCAATCGCCCAGAAATGAGATTGCGGCTAACAAGTTATTTACATTGACGTTTTAATATGGAGATCTGAAAAAAAACTATTTAAAAAGGTAATTATAATGTGGTGTCTGTAATAGCCACCGTACGCGCCGGCATGCAGCCTTTGTGACGCAGCTAAACCCCGAGATTAATTTTGGCGTCACAATGAACCAGCTCGAACGATACATGCCTCAATAAATATCTTGCGATATCGATTTGTCAATTCTAAATTTCGAAAGCTCCCGGCCGAGATGGGATCTCGTGCGTTTTTTGGAAAAATGATTAATATAATGGATGCGGACGGATAAGTAGTCGAGATTGACGCGAGGTCTGTGACCGTGTGAGGTGGCGGGGCGAGGGGAGTGAATGTGAAAAGCTGTGAGGCTGCATTGCGCAGGCGATGCCAAAAACTAACCATAATTTACGGACTACTTGCCGGACGGCCGCTGACGACACGCGCGGTACTTTTTTACTACACCCCGATCCTGTTACAAAGCAAATTTCTCACGAGCACCTGAGACAAATTTTGGAAGTATTAAGCGTTAATGAGCTTCGAAAAATCAAGAATGGTAATAAGCTCTACATACGCAACTCTGGACATAATTTGCAGTACGCGTTGTGATAATATAGGAACAATTTCCAATTCCGTTTGCCTCCTTAAATACGTAGTGAATAATAACTATAATATAACAAAAGAGAAATTCATTAGATCAACAATTGAAATTTCCACTGAAATAACAATGTTATGACGAGTATCTTACAACCCATAAAATGCCAAGCATGACATTGACTGAAAGTTAAACCTGCAACCTGCAATTAACTGCCGATTTGTCGATATCAGTATTTTTATAATGTTAATGAGTTATGAGTCGCAAGAATATCAACAAAAGAAATATTTTGCTCATTTATATTTGCTACGTGAGAGGATTCCCTTCGACGTGGGCGATCATGACACATTACTACAATAATGAAACCCAGATATAGATTATACAAGGCACGTTGTATCGATCATTGCGACGGATCTCGTGGCATTGCCATTATAATTTAAAGCAGTTTAATATATTCATCGAAACCTGCGTACATGCAAAACAAAGGCATCACTTCAGGGGACTCGCAATCTAGCGATTACCTGTATTTTTTGCCCCCCTCATTATGCAGATTCTGGCGAAAAAGGAATAAATTTAATAACACGCATTCGTGAGCTCGCCTTATCGAACGCACTTGCTTCTGATAATCTGCGCGCGCGCCGCAATTACAGCGCGGGGCGGGGGGCACCTCGCCGCTCAGAAAGCCAATTCGGTTTTTAATTTAAACTTTCGCAATCCGTTCTGAAATCGCCAACTACTTCAACTTGCCTAATCCACTGGAAACGCTATTAAGTTCCGGTGTAATAACAAAACCTATTTGTTGTTCAATTTAAAGTAAATAAATAACTAATTGGAACGACATACTTTTTAACAACAGTGCTAATGTGGTATTGCGTAAACTCGTTTGTCAGAAATTATTCCGTCGTTAAATTATTATATTAATGTTAAGTAATAGTTGATAAATTGATATTCTTTATTATTTAGCTATTGAAATCTTGTTTTTCTCAATTTACACTATTCCATCTCTCACGTTGCATTCTTCCTTCTATAAATCACACTATTGTTAGATAACACTCGTAATCCGATATGTATTACTTAAATTAATACATGCCGTTTCGTAAGGAAGCCTTCAGCTTTGCGGTACCCTAATAAGGATAATCTTAGCACCTGAGTGCAATTAATAATGGACGGGTGTTTTCGGTAAGTAACTACGATTGTGCAAACATTGTTAAGATGGAGATAGGGGTTAAGTAACGGTGTATGTTTGTGTCGGATTGTATGTGCTATTAATACCGAAGATTAGGGGGGAAAAACTTTTTGCTTCTTTTTAAGAATCATGTTAATTTAAGTCTTCCAAACTTATTTATTTAACCTTACAGGTAATGTTGTAATCTATGGTACTCGTAGATATATCAATTTAACCCACCTCTTTTACAAATCGTTTGTAAGTTTTGCACACTTTTTTTTAAATAATAAAATTAAGTTAAAAGTAAAGAGTTACTATCACGATATCTGAAAAAGGAACACCAACGACTCGTCGCCTCGCATTCAAAAAACATTAAAAAGTAATTAATATAAATTAATTTGCTGATATCAGTAAACCATTCCGTTCCCATAGCCATCAATGAAAAAGGCTCATTAACTTTTTGCCACGCCGAGTGACGCGTAAAAACTTACGAATGCTCCACTTTGCTTTCATTTTAAGGAAATGTATTGTCGATCAATCCGTTTTCTCCGAAGCGTGATGAAAGTTGGTGCGTAGCGGGCGCAGGGGCGTTGAAGTGGCGGATCAAGTCGAAAACGGCCAAAAAGTGGCCCCGCGCCTTAGCCTTGAATGGCTTAGCCCTCTGGTCACGAGCAAATAGCTGACGTGGCCCGCGGCCTGCCGCGCCCTGCATACGTAATGCGCGCCTGTGCGGATAGGGATGGTGTGGAGATGACATAGAATCTAATCTTCTCATTAACTAATTATTTTAGATAAGAATTAGTATGAAGAGACGTAAAACAGAATATTAATATTTATACAACCGTGCACATATTGGATGACAACCGAATTTAAATTAAAATAATTTATATAGCTTGCCTGGTAGAGATCACTGGCAGCGATAAGGCTGCTTTCTGTGCATTGATAACTAATATTTTATTAAAATTTAAATGTATTATATATGGTGCCTAATAAAGAATTGTTCATTAATTAATTCACAAATCATCAAAATATGCATGCCCATTCAAAAGTCATGGTACCCTGTCACTCTTTCATTAACATTACATTTTTACAAATGCCATCACACAATATTGATTAATTAATAATTTCACACACACTTTTCCCAATAAAATCAGTAGGCCGACTCCACGCCACCCGTATCAGTAATGGAGTATTTCGTATTTGTTTCATTTTCATTTTTTGCCAGTACGATTACTCGAACGGCTCTCAACGTTCTCAGCGAAATTCGGGAGCGTCTCAGACGTCCAGCCTCCAGATATTAATTATTGATTGACGATAAAGCATGCGTAAATGTAACGCTCACTGTGATTACGGACCACTTTTTGCATTACCACCAAACACGATTTCAGTTCTGGTATCTGTAATGCAGGGGATTATTTGAGGGAACTTAATGTTCGACTCTCGTATCTTGCCTTTGTTTATTATGGAGGTGAAGGCTTTTTGTGAATATTAAAAAGTTAATGCGTTTAAATAAAATGTCATATTTTTATAAAGTAATAATACAGTCTATATATTTTTTCTATACTCAGTGTAAAGTCGTGTTAGTAACACCAAATATAACTTAAGAATAGCTGAACAGATTTTAATGATTTGGTTGTTGGATTTATCTTTGCTTGGATAAGGAATCTTTAAAAAATTTAGTATTTTAAGAAAACAGTTTACCTGGGCGGAGCCAGATAAACACTTGATGTTATATAATATATGTACCTATTGCATATAAATTTGACAAGTAATTGAGTGAGAACCGTTATAAAATTCCAGACTCTCATTATGGAGTAAGCTGTAACTGTCCTCTACATCAAAATGACAAATTAATTTCTCATATATTGTCAAAGGGGAAAGTCGGTGATAGCAATCGCCATACATCGCTAATAAAGGCACAATAGGGTGGTTAATTGCTAAAAATTCTCAAAGAGCTCAGCTGTCGTCTGCGCCGGCGCAGCCTGAAGAGCTCATAATATAAACGAACACCCCACTTTATAATCCATGCTTAGCGTTACCTTTGAAAGCTGGAGGGTATTGAAAAATTTATGTCATTTTTAGTAAAGTTCAAAACCTTAGCCTGTCATCAATTAGTCTTATTCATTCATTCAGTTTTATTAAGCCTATAAAGTAGTTAGAATTTGAGTTAGTATATTAGAAATACTTATTTAAAAATTAGTAACTTAAGATACTATGCTTGTTGCCATTCAAATAAATAGATTCAAAAACTTAAAAAAAAAACTGTGCATCTGCATATTAAAGTAAACGTCAGGATATGAGGATTGTCAGCGTAAATGTTAAAGCCATTCTTGTACTCTGATAGTTTACAATAGAAAAACAATATGTAAACTATAATTACATATAACTATAAGCCCCATGTTAACATCGCCCCGTATATAATCGTTAAAACCGTCCACAGTTTTCGCTGCAGCGCCAAGTGTGTATTGTGTCTAAAACAAAGGATTCCGTAGCACCACTCGAGCTTAATTTTTGAGTGCGAGTTAGTATTTGAATTGGTTTTAATCGTGGGATAAACAATGGGGTGAGAGCTGTGTACACGACACGCCCAGGCCATGTGCGTTTCGCATTTGTTAAACGTTATAATACCTGGTAGTTGTTTAATTCAATTTATATTCCGTAATTCTTTGGTGTTCGTTCATTGTTATCGCATGGGACAAGTCTGGTCAATTGTGGAAAACAAAGAATTGTTAATTATAAGGAATATTTTGAGTGAATTATTCCGTTCAGTCAGATTGTGTGTATATTAAAGACGTTTTCTTTAGTTGTTTTTTATTAAAATACGTTTGTTTCTTATAATGTTTATGCTAGAAATTCCTCGCATTTCTTGCACGATTGCTGCTATTCCAAGCATAGTTTAAAAGATAATTAAAGACTTAATATCACTTTGTATTAGCTAAGCGCATGCGTCAATGATTCTTCGTGCAACGTATGTAGATTACGGTTTTCTGTTATAAAACATTTCGAGGTGCATAGTAAAGTCTATGTAAATTGTGTGTGTGCTATCCCAGGGGCAGGGGTGAGTGATGCGAAACGCGTGAGCAATCATTGCGATCGACGACTGCGCAGGGAAATGACGGAAACAGACGAATATTGATGGCCATAAATGTCTATGTGTGCCCGCATTTCGCATGTGTGTGACCGCGCTAGGGAACTTATAAACATTTTATCGATACGTTACCTATTAATTTTTTGTGCTTAGATATGAGTTATTTAAAATGGTTAAAATATGTTATTTATAAATACATGGGAACAATGATAAGTCAAACAGAACGGTGAATGTCTTTCACTACTTATACTTATTTTTTAAATGGGTAAAAGATATTGTATTGAAATTATATCTAAGCATATATATAATCGAGCGAGTTAATGATTGCTTTCTATGAAATAAAATGCCCATTACTTCAGATTCATTATCGACGTGTCCATAAAGAATATAATATTTAGCATAATACGTATTTGTTCTCAAGCGATAAACTATTCAGTTGACAACCCTAGGTCGATGGTCACTATAAACACCTATAAGCTAATGTTTTTATGATGCAGATATTAGTAATCCACTGTTAAACACATGCTATGCAAATACATATTTATACGGCATTAGCGATTACGTATGCAACTGCAGTTTTTATTTTTTATTGATTTTTCATAAGAAATAAGAGTCATGGCCTCACGGGGTAACAGTGGAGCGCAGTCATTACTAAATACATCAAAGTTGTATGGATATGTAGTGTGGTAACCCTAAGTACCTATATAATGTAGTTAGTATACTAAGATTATTGATTTATGTTTGTTATATTTTCCAGTGAAGTTTTAAATTCGGAACGCTCGGTAGTTGGAAAGAATGTTTGCATATTAAAAGCATCGATTCCCTCAAACCAATATTTTGCAATATTTTGTTACGTATTACGGCCGCGGTTACAGAATATATTGAACGGCGATAAGATCACATGAAAGTGAGATAGCGACATGTGTGCAGCCGCCTGCGCACTTGTCACGCACGTTGTTATACCTACCCACTCATCAAACAATCGCTTCGTGGAGGAAGTTGCGGATTCGGAAAACGCACTCTGCGGCACGCACGGCTATTTGACTTTCATACTGGATTTGAAATGTCATTATACATGACTCGCTAGTGCTTATAAAACAATTATGCGTGTATTCATGGATAAACTTTGAAATATAAGTTTGTTATAAGGCCGATAAACTGGGAACAACTGATACAACAAGAGGAATGGATGCCTTTACATACGAAATAAGATAAAAGCTACGCATATTATTTCTTGAATGTGTGAAACTTTAATTAATATAAAAAAATGCTATAAAATCACTTTAAAATCTATAAACAATCATACACACTACATTACATTTGAAGTAATTTTTTTATCCTTCATTTTTCACCGATAACAACATATTTCATACATCACCGCATGCCGAGGATTTGATCTATTCATTCACTAGTTAAGTCATCCGCAACATAATTGACGTGCAATATAATTTATTAAACGAAAACCCATATGTGTTTGTCTCCTATAGCTCCGACACGATACGATTTATTCATAAATATCGTTTCGGTTCATGAGCACGACGCGATAAGCTCTCAAAAACGATATCTAGTGCGTTAAAAAATACATAATTGCGGTATTGCGTTAGAAATCGCACGCGTTTATGCACGCATTGGTATTAAGTAATTAATTCCACGCCCTGAACTATCGGCCGACAATCTGGAATCGCATCAAATGTTCGACAAAGCTTTGTTAATGAAGGAACGCTTGGAACGGTTATTCCAGAATAAACATATAAGGTAATATAAAATTTTAATGATGAGACGTTTAAACCTTTAATGTTTAACAAAAAGATGCCCTTTAATTGCCTACATGTGAACAGGGATATTATAATCGTTAAATAATTTAAATGAGGGTTGAGCGATTTTTCTATTGGTTTGCATAAATGGTATATTATTTGCATATATTTACTGAATATGTTAAATCTATTCAGCAGACAACTGAAATCAAACATAGACTGTGTAATTGAAAATAAATTGAAATGATACATAGATTACAAACTGTGTTTCGTAGATTTAACAAGCAGAGAAAGTAATGAACGTGTACAAAAACCTCATATCGTCTGTAACTATCAGCAGATCAGTCAACTCTCCATTCTATTACTTATGCCAATGACAATGAACCGTTCCCCATATTACAATCGCCTGCGCAGTTTTTACTCCGATTCCGCCGCATGCAAACTACGTTGAAAAATAATTTTCCCTCTTAATTAGAATGGATATTTGCATAAACAAGCTGGGATCCCATACTAGGACGATCATTATAATAATTGTGGTTTTTTTTACGTGAAAAACCTACGCGCTGTAACGGACACACGGGCGGTGGTACATCGTCCGATAGTTCGATAAGGGTGCGTATGCGCCGATGGAATGGCTACAAAAATGTAAAACATAATGCTTTATAATAATTTGAATATTCATAGTTCTTCCGAGATCATGATGAAGTTTAACGCCCGTGTATATAGGCTTTGTATTACTGGAAACAATAAGAAAGATTTTTTTTCTAATTACCTTTATCACATAAATTTCGTGATACATGTTACGACGGAACGCTATAATTTTAACGTATAAATAGCTTTTAGAATTGAACCGATGTGCCTTCAAATAATTCCGTTACGCATTAGCCCCGTGTTTGTCAAACTCTTTTAAAGCGGCTTAAGAGGGAGGGAATTGAAAGTAAAGGGTTCTTATAGAATGGCATATCGCAAGTTTAATCTTAGCGGGCAAATTAGGATTAATTGAACTTCTTACTTATTCTTTAAAACCTTTTGTAATGTGTTCGAAGTAATGACATGGAGCTGATAAAACTTCAACCTCCAACATGCTTATCTTTTATCTGCGATCAATTGAATCCACTTATAATGCAGTATTATCGGAATAATTCAATATCTAATTAAATGATTTACTTTATCACTCACCATAGTTTTGCGATACGAAAACTATCAGTATAGTCATTATGACAATAACACAATGAAAAGCTATTTAATAACGATTTTGCGACTCTTGTTTCACCTATCTGGAGATTTAGAGGCATTATTTTTGATCTATAAATATATGTGTATATCTATATACTGAAACTGATAATAAGATCAAATCTTTGCAATGATTGATTAACAATTTATGTGTTTTAGTAACCAAATTATAAATGAAAATAGAAAAATGCAAAAATGAAAAACTACATAACTAAGTGCTTTCCGGCGTGGGAATAAATTTTGGGTGGTAAACACAGCTCCATAGCACCGCTACGCACAGTGCGTATTGAATTAAGGGGTGAGGGGTAACGCCCGAGGGGTATCTATATCCAGTGGCGGTTAGATGCTCTCAGGTGTGACGCGGCGGAAACCCACTATCATTAACCTACCCACATGTAAGTGCGTAAACATGCACCCCCACATTCAAATGTGCTTTGTTTACGCGAAATGTCCTTGTTACTATACATCGGGGACGGATTAGAATATTGCTTTTGAATTACGCCTGGTATTGGTATTATTTACTTAATTCAATATACAAATGGGTTTGTTTCTTAAAATATTAATAATAACGATTGTGCTTAAGGTAATTTAATTTTATGTTTTACTAAATATGGACTAATGGTCACATTTATATAGCATTTTCGATCCCTTCAGTTTAATATAAAAAATAGCAAATGTAAATTACTGATATAATTATCGGTTCAGTGGTTTCAGAGATTATTCGCTATGAACAAACAAATCAATCTTTAATAACGACAAAAATCTTTAAATGCAATAGTTCTACTGAATCTGTTAGTCTACTTTCATGGTGTATTGATTTCTAATTAAAGCAAAAGTATTGCTAAGAAAACTAAGACAAAATATAGTAAAGTGAAGGATAAAACAACAATGAATGCATCCCTGCGTCGCCTGAGGGGCCGGTGACACACACCACTACCCACCGGGTCTACAATAAAGCTAAACTACAAATAATTAAATAATAAAGCTATTTTATTGCTATCAAATTAAAAGCTATTTATAAACTAAACTAAGGTATGTGCTTTGCAGATTTTATCCATGTTACTGTAGTTTTTTAGAAAAATAGTTTACATTTGTTTACATTATTATATTTAATTCCGAAGATATTCTTAATTTTGGTTGGTTTCCGGCTATTCGGATGAATCCATCGGGACATTTCAGTTCTTTGTAGTTTTTTTCTTTTTATTAATTCTTTAAAACTACGTACCTTGATAGTACAAAATGTATTATATTGTTAATTAACTACTCATAATCGTTGCTAAATTAATTGAATCCGAATTAAATTTTTTACTTCAATATGAATCAGACATTCTTTCACTTTTCTTCGTATCAATAATCTCAAATTCAGTTACCGTTACTTAATAAAATATGTTTAATTTCCGATTGTATCACATAATCATGAATGTCTAATTGCACCCCATTTAACAAACGCAATATTTTCACATAAATAACGTGACGAAAAAATAGTATAATTACGTATTTATCAGAAAGTGATATCGCGATAAGTTAGGCCTGTTACTTGTTAGTGTAGCGATGCGTTCCCGTAATTAGTGTAGCAAATCTTGTATTTACATGTAGAATGTATACGAAAACCTTTTATTTATTAAATTCATCAAATTTCATCAATCCTTTTGTATCTCTATTGAGTGTTTAACATCTTATAAGCGACGTCGACTGTAGTTATCGACTTACATTATTATAAAATTTCATCAATCCTTTTGTATCTCTATTGAGTGTTTAACATCTTATAAGCAACGTCGACTGTAGTTATCGACTTACATTATTATTGTATAGGTTAGTTGTATCATTGTCTTGTTTAAATCGCAAAATTGGATGATCTCTTATAATTAATGTTTCATGAAACCTTGAAGAAACGTATGCATTACTTTTTTTTTCAACAAAATCACTTGTTTTCACATGCTGCTTTAAAAAAGAATTTAGTGCGTGGTTGTTTTCATGAGTTTTACACTTAATAAATTAGTAAAAAAATTAAAGCTGTGATATTATTTATTCTTAGTATGTACCGCTTAAGCTACTGCGTTTATGTAACTGCATAATTTTTATGTATACATTGTTTTGTTGTCCCTTAATCCTGTCCGATACCCTTTGCCCTTCCTGTAGATATGCTTATTGTTAACTCAAATAGTTTGTAACCTATAAAAGTAACTTTCCAATATCAGCAAATAATTTATGACGTTGTTTTATTGTTTCAATCATTTATATTGTGGCCTTGACTTTTGCCAATACGATTTCTTGTTGATTATGATTTTATTGAAATTGTCTTTAATTTTTTAAATATGTGCTTCATTAGATATAAAGTTTTTTATTGATTATTTCATTTTAAAGCAATTACAATGATGCCAAAATCAACTACTTCATATTATGTCTATATAAAAGAAAATCGTACATGATTATAGATATAATTGAAACCGTGTTAGTTAACCACCTCTAGAGCGGCCGAATAAATTTTAATGATTTCTCCTTTTCTAAATTTGTCTTTGCTTGAAAAAATGAATATTATCCTAAATTAAAACTCATTTTTTGTGTTTTTTTTTGTAAATAAAAAACAAAAAAAAATACAAAAAGTGTACCCCGTGGCGGAGCCGGAGCGATCAACTAGTTTCTCATAGTAGCTAGTTAATGCACCAAGCCACACATACATTTATATAAAATAATACAAAAATAAAATAAAAATTACAAGTTTCTTCAAAATTTCTACACGCATCGCATTAATTTATCGCAAAGGTCTGCTGACATCAGCATGTCGGTTAGAGCATAGCATAAGTGCCTATATTTAGAATCTGTGCTGATTAAACGTTTAGAACAACGTATGTCTATGGTTTAGTCGACGTCAATTGACACTGTAACCTTTGGGGGACACTATCTTGTATCTACCGTCATTCACGCTTTAAGATTAAGATTGGAATTTCCAATTCAACGAAATAATTGATCGGACCGCCGATTCCAAGCCTATGAAATTAGAACATTCTGGATGTGTCGATCACAAATCGTTATAACATTTTGTAACAATGTACATCAATAATTATTTTGAGTCTAAAGGGGGTTTTTTAACATCCTTTATTCACATAATAGTGATTATTTAGCAAGTTTCAAAAGTGTGCTCTAAAACATGTATTTGTTTCAAACCCATGTTTTTCAAAAGGTAAGTAATCATTATTATTTGACAAAATTTATTTTTATCGTATACGATTATTATTACTGAATTGTACGGGGTAGTGTTTTCGGTTAAAGCAATAGATTACGAATGATCGTACGGCTATCAACGGATGCGATAGCGGTAATAGTGGTTTCTACGTTCAGATACATTCTCTTATCTATGCATGGGAATTTATACGTATACTAGTTGTGGTTACGTCTGCCATTGTTTGTTTTAACTGCATTTTTTAATTTACAACATAAATTTCCTGTTTCAAAAGAAATGAACAGAAATTTAATGGCACAGGTACATCCCAGTTTTGTGCGTTAAAAAAACGCTCTTCTAAATAAAAGTTTTTTTCACTTTTTATTACACTCCAGTAAGTGCCTCAACGAACGCTCATTGTTTCTGCATGTACAAGATAATAATTCATTATCAGTGTTTAATTCGAAATGAAATGCTACGTACGTTGCGTTTATAAATCTGCGTTTCAGGGAAGTCTGCTATAAATAAGTTTAATAAGATAACGCTTTTCACTCTTTCGGCATATTAAACATCGATGTTCATATTAAACAGGAGTACCTACAATGCATAACAGATACGGTGGCGTCGCACGCACAGGTCACACGAGATCAGTCGAAACGCATCAAGTGCATTATCAAAGCTAGTCGTATATCAAAGCTCGTAGTAAAGTTCAACGCTCAAAGTGCATAATCGTAGTAATCGGACGCAGCCAAATGTCATCGACCCACTTATCTCATCCGCCATCCCTTTTACAATTACAACAACAAATGAGTAAGAGCCATGCAACGATATGCGCGCATCGATATTGATGCAGAGGAATAAAATCCTGTGTGAACGAACTCTAATCTCTGTTTTGTGGCTGCTTCCAGAGCCCGAGATGTACGTATTGATAGATAGTCAATGAATCACGCCGATCCCAACGCAGTGCAAGTTGACTGTGGTTTGTAAACAATCGGATGTCTATAATCGTTTAACTGTGATAAAGACAACATAAAGCACAGATTAATTAAGCGTGAATACAGAATATACTCATTAAAATGAACTTTAAAGTTATTTGGAAACCTCATTATAGAATTGCCCGTTTTACGGAAAGTTACAAAATTATTTGTTTTTGCACACATCTACAATGTAATAATATTAAATGGTAAATTAATGCTACCGTAATTGACTTATTTCCAAATATCAAAACAAGGTATTTCTATGATTACAAGATAAGTTAACTCTCAAAATTAAGCCGAAAGGGTCGCAAAGAAGTTAGTTTATCCCGTTAATTTTTTCTAGCCATAAATTACAGATCAGGTAGAATTGTATTCAAAATGTCCTTGGGCGTCAAAGCTTAACTGATGATCCCATTTATGGTGATATTGTAAAGGATAACTGACGTAATAGTATAAACAATGGCAGGACATAGCCGGATTTCTTATTCATTGTTAGGATCATAAAATGCAGGTATACGCTACCTCACTTACAAGGAAAGATTCACTTAATTGCCTTAACAGAATCCCTCTGTTTTGAGTTCCCGACACGTTTGAAGTATAAGCAAAAAGCTTGATTGTATGCTTTCCATCTTAAAACCAGATTTGTCGAATTGTTTTACGATAATTATTGTCATTTGCTGAGTTATGGTGGTACCTGTTCATATAAATTTGGTTCTTTCTGCTTAACTTAGAGTAAATAAAAAATTAAATTCGTGTTCTTAATTAAATGCGTTCATAAATTAGGTTAATTATTGACCATAAAACGTTACATTGAAATTTTCCTTCTGTCTGAAAGGGATTGTTGCGAAATATATTTAACTTCCACGTCAATTTATGGATCTAATTACTAAAAGTGCATGCTTAAACAAATTAAATTGTCATGTTTATTTTTGTAAAGTACAGAAAAATTTTTCTGACATAAACTATTTCAACGTAACAAAATATTGCTACATATTTTTAGCCTCGTCAGATAACAGCTTTGTAAACTTTCCTTTCAATACTTCTATTGAATTGTTCCATATAATATTGGCAACGGTTTGATTATTAAAATATTCCAGCCTCGTGCATGCTTACTGCTTTGGATAATCCAAAGCAATACTAATAGAATCATTTTCTACTTTGTATCATGATTCTTTGAAACTAATATTCAGACATTTGAAGGACAGACGCACACGTCATTTCAACGTTGTATTCAATCTGTATGCACTTTACTTAGAAACTGAACTGTCGAATAATAAGTGCATTGTGTGACCGTATACGTATCAGCGGGATTAGTGAGGGGAATACCTAATGTCGATAGTTCGCACTCATTACCACTTTTTCGTTACAGTTACCAACTCATTACACTACGTGAATTTTTTGCTAATTTAAGTGGAAAAAGAACGAATCAATATTGAAATTATATATGGATTTATTCATAGTTGATATCGTCTATTAAATGTAAATAGACGCGCACTTCACATGCAAATGCGATTCGATTTACATGCGAGCTAGAGCGGCCGCGGCGCGGCTGGCTCATTGTCGCCCAGTTATTAGAGGTTAAGATCTCGGGCGGCTTCTTAATCTGCCCAATAACGGTCTATGATAAGTTTTATCGAGGTCCTGATCGAGGTCAACGACCATGTGGGCATATCGACACATCGAGCGGCGGCAGGGCGCGCGCCACGCACTTCCGACGCGACGGATTTGCCGGAATCGGCGCGGGCGCATCAAAAGAGGTTGCAAAATTCGGACGGAGGCGCGCGCGCGTGAATCCATTTGAATATTATTTTTCCGTGCCGACATGGGAATGAATGCTCGACGTGGGCGACTGTGCACAAAATGTCAACTACTCTATACTTAATACGACCAAAATTAAAACGAAAACCCGGAGAATTTTTATAGCGCATAATCTCATCATGTAGATGCGTTCAGAGACTACGCGATGTTTTTCATGGGCATTATTAATTACGCTCGCCTCATATGAGCATCGCAAGAAGTACGATTTAATTACGAAAAAATGTCGCCTCATAATTATAAAAATAATTTTTTCGGCTCGATTCAGTGCATCTCAGTTTCGGCGAGATCGGAGCCCACACGGGTTTTCTTACTACCTACATCTCACGTTTTTGAGTAGCCGTAATATTTAAATTGCCGACATAGCTCCTGCGGGCATACCTTGCATGGGAATGCGCGACAGCGGTCGTCAAAACCCGCTTTTACCGAATGCGTCGTGCATTGTCCAAACGCATTGGCGCTAACGTCTCCATCCCTGTCTAACTCGAAGCCAATGAACCGTGAAGACAAAGAGGCGTCGATGGAAAGTATGGTGACTTTTACTGGACGTTTCTTACATAAGCAAACGCATCCCGCCTAAAATTTTGCATGGATGTGTCGCGCATGCGAAAATGTAGTCTGCGGGCGCGGCGGCGGGGCTTCGGCGCAGCGCACGTACGCGACATTACCTGATGATGCATATTAATTGAAGAGGAAGTTTTGTCAACAATATCTAATGTGCTCTGCGGTCAGCCCGCGGCCCCATTGATAGCTTTTTTGTTCCCGGTTTGTTTCCAAGTTCCTATATTATATCCATATTGCGCCGTAGACGCTCCTTATAAAATGCATCATTGCATAATTTATGACGTATGTCGCGAATACAATAAGTATTATTCAGAGTCGATACTTCATGATTTCGACCGCGAGTGGGTAAACTGGGTTACTTCGATTAATCTCGGTACTCGAGTGCAAGTTAGAGATAATCATCGCTATAGGTAATCTATCATTGATTAATTAATGGTGTATGTATTGAGTACACCTATCTGGAGTGTTTAGACCGTTGATACTGCGAACTTATAAATCCACTACATATAGATTGTGTTGGATAATAATAAAATATTTCCAAGTAGGTCTTCGTAAGTAAAGACAGTCAGTGCCACGATTACACGTGACTCTTGATAGAATATCATCCTTGATTATTAAGTGACCGAGATTGTTTCTTATTCAACTCATTCAATTGATAATAAAATAAAAATATATAAATTATTCGATCCATACAATGCCTCAACTGACGGACGTTCGAATATTATTTATCGTTGAATGATATATAACAGATTCCGATAAATATTTTTATTACACAAAGCAATAGGAAAACATCAAATTAAGTGATTATTTAATTTGGTAACGAATAAAAAATGCACAATCTTTGCATTATCGTATTACTCAAATTCGAAATAGATAATCTATTCCAATTCAAAGTAATGTGAACGATGATAAAAAAAGTCCACAACTTAAAAGAGTGCGTTTCATAGAATATCAGAAATGATAAGTCACGTAGATCAAGTGTTATAGCAGATACGGATAACAATACGCCGATAATGTCTAAATTAAAGGCGTTTATCGAATCAGCCGTGGATTACAGAGATTAACACACAGATTTCCTTTTATCGCATTAAGTGTCGGTATTTGTGCACTTTTCAAAGAGATTATGAGATTACGTATTGCGTTGTTTAATGCGATTAGTTTTCGTGTTCAATATCCGTTTGATTAATTTGTTACGTAAATATTGTACTGATTTGTAATTAAATTTGGTAAAAATATTGCTGGTATATTGAAATATGTTCCACTTTTCACAATACAAGGGACATACAGTTACTAATAATAAAAACATGACATTAACGTAATTTTAGAGATTATAAAAAGTATGAGTATCGTATAACTGTCGCATAGCAATTGCTGACGCTCCATCACGAGTGACGCGTCTTCACATTATTGAAGAAATCTGTTAGCGTCATACGTCATATTATTTAAAACATCGAGTACCAAGAACACAGTAAGCTGTAAAACCGTGCCCCGCTATGGTGCAATGTTCATTGCTCACACGCTATCCAAATTGAGTTAGCACTCACCTCTACCATTTGTTTCCAATTTGTTCAGTTCGACAATATGCCCTGCTGTGTTTATCCCATCCAAAAATAGTGCAAATGACACTAATTAGGTGGTTGTAGCGGACCCGTGTTAATAGATTGCCCATACCGAATTCGTTTAAGCCGCATTTGAACTGTAGGAGTTTCGAAATTTAACGCGTAACTTTGTGAGCGATATTGTATAAGTTTTATACATTGTTGCATTTATTTAATAGTTTAACCCATCAGATTCTTTGTTGGTTATACAAATATTAATCCGTATTATTTAATATTATCAAACTCATTATCTTTCTAACTTTATTATTTGAAACGTATTGGAAAATGTAGTCTATGTAATTTGGGAATAATGTAGAGCTAGTGTAGGTATGCGATTACAAAAATGGATCATGTAATTGAGTTAGAACAAAATTCATTCTTAGCGCTTTATAATATTAGCGCACAAGTATTTTTAATCCGTATAGCGATAACAAATAAATTCGTATGCCATTAAACATCTGTAGTTTATAAATTTCACACGAATCACGACTCAGGTCTTTACTAGTTAATCATAAGTGAGAGATAATAAAGTAGATAAATGCAATGAAAGATAAAAACTACTCGAATATTGCATTCAATTAATGAAACGACGTTTGTTAATTAATCAATATGTCACAGAATAAATACAATGTTAGGTATTCTCTTTGATAATATTAATTTTATAGACCTCATTCGAATAGACGATAACAACCGCTTCCGTAGTCAATATTTATTGTTTTATTTAGAATGTGGGAATTAAATACATTGGTTAGTTATATGGTCAATGAAAGATAGCTTTTATTTACTTAATATTGTAAATATTGTTTTGTAGACATGCGGTATCTAATGTGCATAATATACTAACTTATTTGTTTTTTTTGTGATACTAGAATATTGTCAAAACTCTCTAAAGCACATATATTATTTCTTCAAGAGTATCACTATACATTATGTAGTCAATAAAGAATAAAGAATCCGATCTAAATATGAGATCTGCAAAAGTCTGCAAAGGCTTGTTCTTGTTCCATCGACTAATAATACCGATAATGTGACTGGTAAATACGTATATAGAACCTAATGAATTCATTAGATCATCGATAGTAGATGGTTGTAAACGTACAGACTGTAGTACAACGGATGTTTGACAAGCGTTTCATAGTATGCCCTTGGAATAATGAGGAAAGCACAGATTGCTGCGGCGCGCATAGAGAATCGCTTCAGAAAATATAACGGTGGTTGTGGGAAAACTTTCTGTTGTTTCTGCGAAGGGCTAGTTTAATTAATATGCATTTCGTGGATAAATTCACCGTGTTGAGGCTTTCAATAAATAGTTGCTGTGAAATACCTATAAATATAGATATGTTTTTTTTTTATTAAAGAAAACAAAAACTAAGTCTTTCCATTTTTAGCATTAAGAAATAGAATCAATTGATTTAACAATTTAACCTTTAGAAATAATTGGCAATGTTTATCCGTTTAATGGCTTGCAATAAAATTGTAAATGCTTGCTTTTCGAAACGTCACCTTAAAATATAAGTTAATCGGGAGAAAATGTTTGAAAACTCGACTTTATCCATTATTAAGAAAATTTTTGTGAGTTTTTTTATGCATAAGTCTGCTTTATTATTAACAACGTTTGATTACAGACATTTTATCATATTTCCATGAAGGTTTATATGTTTCTCTCTTCAGGCACATAAAAATTTCTACCCAACAGATAATCCGTTTAAAGAATATAATTTTAAGCAAATATTACTCTGAAAATTGGTCTTAGGCGTCTCCATTTCTAATCTTGAAGATAAATGTTGTTATCATCACATTCCGAGGTTTATGTTAAAGCTTTTTCGGCACTATAAAGTAGGCTGGATTGACATAAGGTTAGGTTGTTTTGGAGCGAGTCACTGGATTACTCGTGGCTCAGCTACCGCCGGAATGTAGGCAGCATTTATGTTTTAACGTATTTTCCAAAGGCTAGACTTATAGGACGGTTTGAAAAGGGGTTGGAATGCATAATCGAAGGAATAGAAAACAATGGTTAATTATAAATAATATGTACATATTAGAAGTAATATTTACTAATATTGTGTTTTATTGTTTTATTCCCGAATTTTAAATTATAGGACAAATTCTATTCGCTTTGTGAAAGTGATGTTGATGGCTAAACTACTGAAGATAGGAACACAAAAAAGTGTTTGAGTAAATAATGTTCTCACACTTCTAAATTATTATTTGCAATATATTATATTTCCCCTTGATGACACACAACCGATTGAATATTCAAATTATAAACATTTTATTGATTCACAAATACGTGTTATTTGATGTAAAATAATCAAAATATGCTTAATCTCTAAAGCAGTTGATACAATAAAAATGCTATAAAATTATTATTTCTGTTAATTTAAATATCGACTGGCCATAAAACCGTATGTTACAAAGTCACATAAAAGCCATAAAAATTATGAATATGGTTCAAAACGGGTCACGTCCATGGCTTTGAAGATGATAACGGAGAAGTAAACTAAATCAGGCATTGACGAACATAAATCCATAATTAATATGAACATATGTATAAGTATATCAGTATAAATGTATGCGAAATATATTATATTGAAGTTCGGTTTATCGTATTTGATTTTCGAAAATTCTTTTATATACGTTTGTATTGAATTTAAAAGGAGTAATTAAGTAAGTAATAAATAAAAACCCATAATCCCGTATGGGTTGTCTGTTAGAAATATATTACATATACCTAATCTATAATTGCAATAGTGTTACTTTATGTAATATCTACTTACTTAATTAATAATTAATAGCAGAAAATTTCTATAATTAAATCACAGATAACATAATACTAGATTAAATATAGGAGACAGTAATTATTTTTTATTTTATATTCGTTTGCTATTAATTCCTTAAACCCGTGTATTACGTGTAATATTATATATACATGTTAGTTTCCTTATCGCAGCTCGGTGCGTATTTTTCATATCTAAAGTAAAAACTTCCACACATGTTTGCTAAAATAGTATATTTTAATAGTAATGGTTACGTCATTCTATATCTAGCAGCGATTAAATTATAAAAATGAAGTAATTATTCCTAAATGGTGCTTCATGTAGATTATAGTTGGTTCTATTTAGTTTTATATTAAATAAATCCAAGGTTATATCTACCATTTATATCACTTTACTATTTATATACCTTATGTTTCGAATAATTTTTTGTATTGATAAACTTTGATAGCTTGGGCCAGGTAATATATAAATTTTATTAAATTTTTATTGGTAAGTAAGTAAACTTCAGTAACTTTTAGGTATATATCGAGGTATTATATAGGGTCCACTTGCTGGCAACCCAGAATACTTGCCTATAACGTGATTACCTTAAATCACCAACTTGTCGACACGGAGAAATACGCTTGATTAATTTTCAGAATAGGTAATAAATACCTTTTTAATTACATTTTCTGGTAAATTTAAAGAAAATCCTACTTATATAAAAACGCGAAATTTTGTAAGAATTAATGGATGTTTTTTATGCTTTCACACGAAAAATCTCTATCTGATCTGTAAGAAATTTGGTACAGAGATAGATTATAGTCTGGATTAATACAATTTAGCCGGGTACCAAGTAGGTGAAGCCGCAGGTTCCAGCTAGTAAATAATACGCAAAAGTTCGAAACGAAGAAGTATATTAATAAAATCTTCCATGTTATGTTCAATCTACTTCACAAAAGTGGGAATTTATAAATTCGACCGCATTTTTTAGCTTTATTCCTTAAACTATAGCAAGAGGATTCATCCTTTCATCTTACGTAATACTCATCTATTAAATATATAGTTGAACAATGAACACAACGAATATGTAAGGAACGCCACTGACATCGCGCTGACAGCTGTAGAATTAAAAGATAACTCGCATCTTATACAAATACGAGATATTTAACGTTATCTCGTATAAATAAGTGGGACATAAATAATCGTGGCTCAGTGCGATAGACAAAACGCGTAATGCCATGGTAAATGTTACTATCGTGTTTGGTTGTTGTTTGTATGTCACCATTACGCAGCCCCTGTCTTCATCAGATAAGCATGTTCGGTGTGATCTTTGTTGGATGCTACAAGATTTACTGTGTAGTTCAGGTTTCTAAACAATACATTTAAATTGAATTAAGCACCGTACACGCATATTGATTTTCTAGTAACTTTTGGAAGCCAAAGGTTAACATGTCTTCAAAATTGTTTAACGTCATGTTATATAGAAAAAGCTTAAGAGTTTCTTCGTTTGCTGAAGGCGCTGTCTAGGAAAAACCCCTATCCCGTTCCGTAGGCCATATCCCTTTCCTCACCCTTCCCAGTACGTTCCTAAATCCCCGTCGTCTATCCTTTCCTTAAAAGCGGGTAACGTATTAGCTGCGACCCTACCTCTGTAAACGTTTCAAACCAATCATCACCTATCCATCAGTTATGTGCGATCAGATAAAGAGAAGCTGGACCGATTTGAAATAACTTTTACTATTGGCAACATATGTAGGGGCGAAGCCAGGGCGGAACGCTAGTAAAATATGTTCTCAGCTATTTAACTGTTACTTTGTTATTTGTTAAGAAAATTACATTTATTAAAATCCAATGCAGTATAAAATATATGGTCTACCTAATAGATAAAAATTTAAACTAAAAATAAAGTTAATAAACTTTTTTCCATTGCTCATTATTTAACATAGTAATTATTTGAAATCGATATATGTTATTAATTTGCGGCAATGAAAGCATTGGATAATTCCATCCAAGGGCGCTTATTAGCGACTATCAGTTGTTAGATTTGATCATTATAATCAAAACATTCCATTTGTTTCCCATTTCAAACTTTAGATATCTTAATCATAATCTATATCATAAAGATGTCCGTATGTTACCTGATTGTAATATTCTGATTCGAGTTCATCTGTTCTAAGTTTAAGCAATTATTTACTAATAACTTGACATACAGTAAGAGAATAAATTATTACGATCCATAGTTTTTAACTTAAGCAGCGGTGGCTCAATGGTGGTGGTGGCCTCGGACTTCAAAATCGATAAGTCGGGGTTCGAGACAGGTGGGCGAGCAGGAAATTAATTGATTTTTCAATTTATCTGCGCATGTAGATAACATCACCACTGCTTAAAACGGTGATGGAAAACATCGTGAGGAAACCGGCATGTCCAAGAATCAAAAGTTCGAAGACATGTGATATCTGCCAACCCGCACTTGGCCAGCGTGGTGGATTATGGCCTGAACCCTCATAGGAGGCCTGTGTCCCACCAGTGGGAACATATATGGGCTGATGATGATGGTACTTTTTAACTGTTTTCAATTACACATATAAAATAGCTTATATAAAAGAAAACTTATTAGCCTCTATGTTATCTCTATTACTAATTAGCCTTCTGTTAAATTAAGGTACAATTAACTCCATTTCTTTTGCCTATTATTCACCAGTTAAACTTTACTTGACGTTCAGTACCTTGTAATGAAAATCGAAGCGACATCACATATTTGCAAAGATTTCCATACTAGTGTGTCACAGTAGCACAAATACATTGTTTAAACAATATCATGAGATAAGTTGGTAAATAGAGAAAAGTGTATTATTCCTAATGATCTTACGTGACATTCGAAGATTATATTAACTGACAGCGTTGAGCTCTGTTTGCTAAAGCGGGGAAGGCGTGTTTAATTACGTATTTATGAGTTTTTCGTATTAATTATTAAATTGTTATGAAACGAATGCGCATTATTTCAAACGCGTATACTGAGGAGAACTTTTTGCAAGACACCTTGTTACACGTAAGTCACTTGATATATGTAATATATTTATATCTATGATTTTTGTATGTCAATTTTATGTCAAAATTAACAATTTTATTGGGTTTTTTGTAATATTAACTACAAAGATATTTTTTTGTTTATGTCATAATATTGGTTGTTTTTATAAATTAATTGATTATTGAAACAATGTTTGATAAATATGATATTAACAATGATAGCACCCAAATCAATTACTCCCACGCTATATATTTAAAGTAAATATTTAAGCGGAAGCATGTTATCATATAGGCAGGGTATAAAACAAAGAAGTGTTAAATTTGTTTTCGATATATGTATGTGTACTAGTAAGTAAGGTAGGTAAACAAAATGAGAAGATGTTTAAAGGTCTATTGATTAGTATGTTTTGATAACAAACGTACATTCTCAACCATTCCAACTGTTTTATAATTTGGTACTAAAACGTTACTTACTGATCCATGATATCTTGGTGTACACATTATAATCTTGTTCAACATCACTATTCATATGCAATCTAAACAAATGTTAATATTTTTTTTTTCAATATAATGTCATTAAAGTATAAATACAAATCTCTTCAATCGAAACTCTTCAAACGTATAGCCATTTAACCCATCCATTTATTACTTAAAAGACATCGAATTGTACGAAATAAATTGTAGGTTCGGCGAACGTATCCATTGTAATTGTGGTGCTAGCCGTGATTGCAAGAGTTAACACATAATACATTACAGTTTGTGTCACAACACAATCATGCTGGGAGGACGAATCAGGCGCCGAGAAGCGTAATCTAGGTTAACAGGGGTCAAACGGCATCACAAATTCCAATATGATATTAGACAGATCTGTGGCGCGAATCGACGATTCTATGGCCTCTTATTGCCTTCCTTGTTACAAGGGTTGCTGTGCAGTTTGCAGCGACTTTTCAATTTTATCGATTTCTGTGTGGGCTATCCAATTGTAAAATGTAATTCATCCTAGATTGTCAAAAATATTAATATTTAATTATGGAAACTATTTTAGCATGGGAATACGGTTGGTACGGTACATTCTTAAAATTTTCTGAAACTGTACTCCTTACAATCGAATTCAGTACTAATATTTCGTCAAAAGCTTTGGAAGTATTAATTGCATGATCCATTTACGCGCGCTTTATGTACCTATTCAAATTAACTGTCAAAGATTAGTTGTTTGTGGTAGTAATATAATTATTCAAAAATTACACAATTTGGTTCGAAAAAAATGTGCTTATTCACACAAATGAAATAAACTTCTCTATTTTCTTTAATAATTTTCACATAACTGTATAAAAAGTTTATCATTTACCATTTTCAAGTCAATTAGTAACAATATTTATATGAGCGTCTGTCTGTCAGTGTTTTTATCTATTCTGTTTAACCTTATTAAAGCTCAGATTCACCAATCGCCATATTGTGGAGCCTCAATCGTTCAATGAGCGTAATCAGTGCGGCTCATGAATGCTACTGACGCAATATACAAGTGTCCAATTTGAATCTCTTTGTCTTAAGTGGTTCGACTTTTCTTAGATTAGAATTTGTATTATACCCACTGCATTTTTATATACAATAATTATGCAAGCATACATTGTGTGTGTTATTTGATTCGAGTTGCATACACACTATCAGAATATATCCACACGTGTCTTACTATTTGAGACATCGAAAGAAATCCTTTAAAAAAAGCTGGCTTCTCTCAATTGGTATTGTATAACCGTCTATATTGTTACAGAGTCTATCATCAGAAATCCGTCGCAGCAAGACGCCGCCGCGCCGTTCGCCAGAGGAGCGCGCGGTGCCTCGCCCGCCCTCCGCGCCCGTGCACCATGAGCGGCCCTTGCACACGCCGCATCTGTCGCCGAAGAAGGAGGCATTCAATAACATACTGAATAAAGGCATTACTGGTTAGTAAAGAAGTTTCTGGATTATTAGTCGTACTCTCCTTAGTTAGAATGTGAACAGTATGAGTGCGTGAGACTCAATAAAGCAAATTATTATAATTTTTTTCTGTGTCATTAGTCCGTTATACTAGAAAACTAAAAATAGAACACGAAAAGAAACTAATAATAGTGTTAAAATTAGATACGATAGTAATACTATTTAAATATTATAATCAATAATTAAATGTTTTCGTATATTTTATTACAATATGTGAAAAAACACGTCTATTAATAATTTAATACCAAACTATAACTTCGGAACGGTGGTCTTCAAAACGAACGTGTGTCCAAAAGAAATAGTATCAATGCCATCAGAAGGATAATACTGAACTACGATAATCTCTGTACAAAAAGCGCCCAATGCACCGTTTATTCGTCGTCACGCGCGGTCCCCTCGCACTCTTTGTTCGATCTCATCTTTGCCTTAATCTCCTCTTTAATTGATTTAATGATATCTTACAATTTGACCGACGTCAGTTTTATTTCAAAATTCCAGATGCGTTGAACATAACATGCATTAGGTACGGTTGACATATTTCTCTCGTCTGAAAATATTTGTATTCGCTTAGGCAAGGTTCACTTAATAATACTTTCATGTATCTATCAATCTATATTGTCCAGTATAAACAAATTAATAACAGTCGTAAAAAACAGCAAAACATATATTTTTAATCATGAACATATGTCTAATTTATATCTAAGAAAATGCGTTATTTTCTGATGTATATTCATTTGTCTGGAATAGATATATTACTTAAATTTAATTCACGATGTAATAGTTAATGAAGGTCCTCAATGCAGAGATCAGGAACGCATTCTCCATGAAATCCAAAATGACACGAATTCATAACATTGAACGTGCGCCTTAATTCCCTACGTTGATTCCCTCCGTTATAATTTTCCATTCATTCTCTGCTCTTTATGAATCATAATCTCTAAATCTCTGATCTTTTGTCCCTGTCACTATATAGTAAATCTATCTATGTCTATCCCTTTCAAGTTCTTTTACCCCTTAAATCTAATCCGGGACATCCCGTCTGGCCGTAAGGCGCGTACAAAGCTTAAGCCGCTATACACACTCACACAAACATTGCGCAACACATTCAAGAACAATACGAATATAACACTTCTTTTACGAATACAGACTGTGTTTAAAATAATAAAAAGTGCACGGTTATAAAAAAAAATAAGAATGTTACCAGTAATCTAGAGACGCAATTTCCAATCTGAGAAAAGTCACTGAATACAAAAGATATAACATTTTCCCATAAAACGTTCCTTTTGGAATCGCTCGCGAACATGCGAAGTTTTTCTAAGATGTATAAAATAGATAAACATAATTTAATTTCCCTACTTATCGTTTACAAAGAGCGTTAAGCTCCGTTCGTCCGATTAGCTTTAAGTATCACCTGTCATATTATACATGCAAATTTCAGTATTAAATAAAAGGATTAAGGCTCGGTACATCGAATAAAAGATAAGAATAATATACTCGTAGAAATTACATACATCACGTGGCCCGCCAAAGACACGGTGGCGAGTTAATACCTAATGCCTCTAATCGGTTGGTATAAATCATTATTAATTTCAAGTCGACTGCGTCGATCCGCGCCGATTAGCGATTGCACAATGCCCCTCGGATTATACTCCGGTGTAGATATATCTTTTTGTCAATTCGTACCTGTGTACCGACAGCAGTCAACATTTTTAACTTATTTATAATATCTTTTGCCTTGCCTATTTGTTTGTTTGTTTTTGTTTTCGATTCGATCGAACCTCTATCATATATCTTGAAAAATTAAAACAAAATTCTAACGATTACACATATGTAAAAATAATTAGACTATTATTCGATTAACAAGTTATAAAATTCTTTTATTTTTATTCGTAATAATATTGAAATATGATAGCTCCACCAATCCACCAATCCGCTCCGCAAATCACCAATGATTTTATTGTGAATTACTTGTTAAATCATAAAAGATATATATAATTTTTGTAATAGTGTTTTTATTTGCTGACGCTTCATCATACGAATTAAGCCGGTTTTATATAGATAAGCCGATTTATTTTTTTTATTGTACGGAATTTTTATTTTGAATAAAGCATACGGTGTATTGTAAATAATAATTTTGCATTTAACGTTTCTGAATTAAAATAATGACATTTAAAAATGAAGCACGTATGAGATCAAGGTATCTGATAAGGGAGTTAAATTGAACAGATCATAATAATTATTCATATTTTTTTTAAATACCATTATATTTCCAACAGATGATATAATGATAAATAAGTTATAAGTATACTATTTTTGATATTATTAACATAAAATAAAAAAATAACTAATTTGAATATGGAAAATATTAGTATTTGGTATCAGATTATACTGAGATAAGAAGTGCTTTAGCAAATTTTATAATTAATCTTGCATGCTTAAAAATAATAATTTTAATATGTCCTCTTAATAATATTCGTGGTAGTAAAGTTTCTATTACTTCCTGCACCGAACAAACCAGAAGAATGTCATCTGTAGATATCTATGAATATAAAAATGTTATATGTACAAAAAAATTACCAAAACGATTATCCATTGTAATAAGATCATTTCCATCTAAATGTTATCTAATTAGCTTAAGTACTTACACGCGCGAAACTAACTTACATATTAGCAAATTCTTATAGTATAGGATTAAACTTAACTCGCGTTTGTAATAAAATTAAAAACTGTTTTCGATTCGATTTTTAATTTAATTCGAAATAGTTGAGCATACAAGCATACGTGTTACGTATTACCAATCCAAACTCCGTAGTGAAGGGAGGGTAGTCCCGTTTTATCTTCGGGCGACACGAGGCTGATCCGGCCCGGTTCATCCGGATAATCGCGGCAGCCTGTACGTCCTATCGATTTATATTACGAGTAATAGTGTTCAGTTTTAAGCCGAATATTATTGCAAAGCCTGGCCTGAGATTAACTTGATGAAATGCCTATAAAATTGTAGTTTACCGCTATGTACATATATAATGTCATAAATGTATGTAAAATAGCAATTTTTATTAAATTTTTTTAATCATCTTTTTTTTATTTGTAATTCATAACGTTACAAACATACACGAAAAGGTTGACTGTCTATAGGTCTTCATTTTTTTTCTAATTGGTTACATTGTAAAATAGTCCCTTTATTGATTTTTTTTTAATCTAAACAGTCATATAATATTACTGAGGTACTAATATTGTGAATATAAGTAATTGTTAAAGGCTGATTGCCTATTTAACACTTTCCGAAATACCATTTTATACGTTTTTTGTCATTAAATGTCATAATCATAAAATCAGGAAGCTGTGAAAATTATAAATTACACAGTATTCGCTTTCGGCTGTTTTTCTTGTTTAGTGAAAATTAAAACTGTAGAACATTTTTCGTTCGCGAAAATCTATAATATTTTCGACCTCAGGATACAATCCAGATCCGACGGTTGAGTAATCCGGCTTAGTCCTGATCCATACACGTACGTGTATCCGTGTGTGCTACACTTCAGTATGTGTTGACAAAGAGATGGATTCAATCTCTATATAATCTGTAATGTTTGAATTTAGAATTTTCGTGTTGGACTCGGTATCTTATGTTATGAATTTTTTGTTTGTTGTTCTTTATTCGAATTTGTTCTTTAAAAAATAACTAGATCTTTTTGCGCGGGAAAGTTGACAATTCTTTTATATAGCACGTCACTCTTGGTAATAAATTACGTACATCACAAACAGTTTCGTTATTTTATAAATTATGTTTTTTAATAAAAAAAAGAATTTCAATTGGTAGTATTATCATAAATTAATATTAGCATATTACGTACATTATAACTAAATGGGATTCATATTTTAAAAGATAATCGTGATTATGACAATCTATAAAACGGACGTTTGACCCTGGAGCCCACTAATCCGCATCCGTTATGTTTGCTGTAAGTTTATAACCTGTTAAACTCTTCATTATATTACCATAAGTTTTTTAAATCTAATCAAAGCTGATTGATTTATCTGTTTATAGATAGACAAAAGTATATGCTTTGCATATGACATATTTATTTTGTAACAATTTATGTTGTTTTAGTATGATTCTTAGCTTCTAAACAATATTTTAAACGAAGCATAGTAACGGTTAAAATACCATCCTACTAATATTGTAAATGCGAAAGTTTGTAAGGATGTGTGTGTTTGTTGCTCTTACAAGCAAAAACTACTAAACCAATTGCAATGAAATTTGGTACGTAGATAGCTGGACAACTGGAATAACATAAAGGCTACTTTTTATCCCGATATTCCTACGGGATACGGACTTACGCGGGTGTATAAGTATTTGATCAACGTCTGTAACATGCACACGCTTAGGATGACCTCCTCCCCTTTACATTTTAAATTCTTATAAGAAAATAAGCATATTAGCAATGTTCAACAAGTTAGTATAATATTATTGTAACAAAAATTTAACACTTAGAACATTTTTCGTACTAATAAATACTAAAGCACTAACGAAAAACTTGTGTAAGGCGTGTTTTTATTCCAATATAACACATCCGAAATTCTATTACCTAGAAGGCGATTACAATGTAAATCCCGAGCAAGTTATTCAAGTAAATCCGGATTTTCGTAATCCCGTAGGAGATGTATCCCGGGCGGTGGGCAGCGGCTACCTAATCTGGTTTCATCCGGATCAAACCAGTAAGCTCTGTATGTGCTATATACCCGTTTATTCCTTTGTTACCGCTAAGCTAAGCTGGAGCTAAGAATCGGAGTCGATCTTTGCGTATTCTAATAAGACGAAGATGCATTCGAATGGTACAAACTGCTTGTGCTGATTGGAATTTTATGACTTTCAGATGTGAAAGTTGTTTGACATTTTTTTACCTGGAAGTTTATATGAATTATCTGGTGTAAAATGGAAAATATGGACCATAATACTAAGCGTTGTAAAAGCCTACAAAGTCATACTCAAACTCAATTTATATGTATTCAACTAGACTTTGTTCAGAAGCGCTTTTGAATCGTCATGATACAGAAATATAATGATTTACCACCGGTTCGGAAAACAGTTTCTACAGAGAAAAGCCTGCAAGAAACTGTACTTGCTCTTTTGAACATAAATATATATTAACTTTGTAAAATAAGTCTTGCGGATGCGTAGTAAATAGATATAGTTAGAAACAGGCGTAGGATAATTATTTATTAGATTAGTGTATATTTTTAATGGTCAATATACATTTTCAGACGCGGTGCTTTATAATCAATCTTGATAGTGTTATGAATTATGATATTAAATTTCGGATCCAGTTTGTTTTTTATTGATTATTGGATATTTTCAAGGCTAATGCGTCTGAAGAAAGCTATTTTTAAAACTATAATATATTAATATGTAAAACTGTATGCGACAAACTTCTTCCTCATCATTAATTAAAATGTCTAATGATATAAACTATATTTAACAAATATAGGTCATTCACATGAAAATATAAAACGATATATGAATATTTAATAGTATAGCTAAAATTCAATTTCGCTTTGATTTAACTGTATTTGTCTACTGAAAACGCAATACGTTCGTATGTTACAGGCGGTAAGCCTGTTTATCCCACAGGCATTACCGCCGGCTTGATCCTTCGGGATTATCCTATAGATTTCTACCATAGTAAAAACTTTCATGCTACACGCTATTATAGCACATATGTATATCTAGTGTAAGAGCGATTGTCGCGTTACTTTGTTGTTTACACGGGGTCATTCGTGTTTTGATTTTAAATCCGAGTTTACTGCAATAGTTTGTTTTCGTGTTTTTACGTTTTATTTTTATATTATGAAACCTGTTACGTGACATACACAAAATCTCATTTCACTTTTGATGAAGCTTTTAAGGATGCGTAAAAAATCTATAATTAAGGTAAAGTTGTAGCTAAAGATTGAAGAAAACATATATTTAAGTCCATATGATTAATAACAGAGCAATTGTTATAAAATACTTATGATACCGAAAGTGTATTATTTCCAAAGCTCATTGAATTTAATTTTAGCGACATTAAATTAAACTTTAAATCAAGCATTACATTTTGTCATAAGGCATATTCGTAAGACAGCGAGGAACAAAGATAAGAAGGGTGGCTGGCGGCTGCTTCATCAATCATAGGGAGATTATCCCTTGCACTTGAGCCCAATTTGTGGCTTGCATTCAGCTTAACGCACACACGGACACGAGATTATATCCGGCTGTGTGAGCGTTTTATACAATGTTTTAACCTTGCCTGTGTGCTCGTGTCACAACATACACAGATAGTTGAATATACGTATGTATGTGTTCTAATATAAATACGCAGTACGCTACGAATTCGGCTACCATTCCTCGGTGAAATAGGAAAACATATCTAGCTACTGTTTTATTCAAATTGCGGATTATAACATGTAATTCAACATCACCACATTTCATCCTAATAAGAAGTAGAAAACTAAAACAAATGAAATGCTTTTAAGTACATTTGTGAGTACTTTACCTTCAGCTGTATTTAATCCGGTCGCAATAAAGAAGCAATCAACTAAGCCTGATATGGATCGATAAGTCGATTCACGGATGCGAACGGATGATCCGGGACATTTGTCAAGATCGACTTAACCGGGTTGCAGCTGAACCTAATAATATACTTGCTAATGATTTTTATAGACAGAGCAGTGGTGGCTCAGTAGATAGAACCTCAGTTGAAAAGTCATGGGTTCGAAATCAGGCGAGCAATAAATTGATTTTTCAATTTATTTCTTTCACATCACTGCTGTTCATGGCGAAGGAAAACCTCGTGAGGAAATCGTCATGTATGAGTAACAACAGTTCGGCGACATGTGACATCTGCCAAGCCGCACTTGGCTAGCGCGGTGGATTATGGCCTCCCTCATAGCAGGACTGAGTCCATTCAGTTAGCAAAAATGTAGGCTGATGATGAATGATTTTTATGCAATATTTTTGGATGCGTTTTACAAATTAATTTGAGAAATATCATCTTTTTTCTCTACAACGCCTTGATAAATATATGGGTTCTGTTTGATTTAAATCAAACTCTTTGTAGATTTAATTAAGTTTTCTTTACTTTATATTTTATGCAGCTCAGATGGATTAAAAGTATACAAGCTAAAGGCCCCGCTTAAGTGGAATGTAATAAATATTATAACATTTATCCCTTCGCCTAAGCATCGTAAAAACCATAGAAGTGAACGACAAAGGGTCTGGACCCCGTCTGGTGGGGTTTGCTTACACCCGCCCTTAGCAAAATCTTAATCTCTACAAAGGGTTAGGAATATTACCTTATTACGTTAAAGGTATAGGCCTATAAAACGTCTCGTTACGTTCATTTAAACAGCTAAACAATTATGTTGGACTTTATTCCCTTAATTATTATGCTTTTTGTAGTCATTTCGTCAATTGAATATCCTACGAACCCACGATCGTGGCCGTCAGTTTCCTCCTACCATTTATAAATCAGTGTAATAGTAATCTTTTTTTATTAATAAGCCTTTGACTAAATATAAACTGCGTTGGCTAATCTATATTTATATGAATGAATTCGAGTGAAGCAGGTGTAGGCAACATTTCAAATTGGAAATCTTCGGATCGCTTAAGGCGGATTACGCCAGCTGCGTACGTCCCTCCAGTGTCAACGTAATCTGTCGACGTGCAGAAACATAAATTTAGCTTCAATCGCGCGTCCATTGGCCATTAATCGCGGATTTAGTGTGGACGAGCCTTTAATAAACGCTGGGTTAATAGGGCTGCGCTAAGATGATACCTGATTTTTGCGTGGTAGCTCGGTAGGTGGAAGTGCAGTGCAGTGCAGTGTGTTGTGTTTCATATTTTTTAAGTTTTTGATGGACCAGTAAATAGTTGTTACATACTTGAGCTACGTACAATAATCAATAAGTGCATTTTTATTAAGATACAAATTATTTAAGTAATAATCATAATTTTGCTTCAAATCGATTTCAAAGGTGTATAGAAGATATAATTAATTAAAAGCATTTATTTAATATATGGACATCCCTGGCGGATAATCTTACAACTAACGTGTATGCGACCACTACCGCGGTATATCTCCTAAGATCTGATAAGATTCAAATAAGGGATTAGAGCGAGACGGGGATAGGATTTGCAGATACAGTCGTAGTGTAAGAGCGAGACACATGCGATTATCTCTGGATGGACCATGCCGCCTATTATGATTTATGACAAATAAAATGTATTATGTATTGTTCTCATATTAGAAACCTTAAATACTCTTCTTCTATACTTTAAATCAAAAGAAAAGGTTTAAAGCTGTATAATGCATCATGATGAATTTTAATTTATTAACAGACAAACTGTCTACAACTGTACTATGAGAAGCTTTATTGAATATTCAATCGCAATCCAGCATTATTTAAAGTTCCACATACATGCAAATAAGATAACGGCTATTAAGAATATTAACTATAGCAGTGTAAATAAAAACTAATGAAAGCCTTTAGTTTGTTGGCGCGTATTCATTATACTTTCCAATTAACGCTGAATAATCATTAGGTTTTTGTCCCGTTTGCATTTACGAATTTATTGCGTTCCATTTTAAGTGTGAGCTATCAGATTGTGAGGATGGGGATAAAAAGTTATAAGTATCCTTTTTCTTTCCTTTGTTATGTAACTGGTTTTCGAGTTTTAAATCTATAATTGATTTATTTCTATTTATTCACTATTTTAAGTACATATATTTGTTTATGTACTATAAGTATTATATCTTTTAAAAATTAGGTTACTTTTTTATTTATTTTCTTATAAATTAGTTTACAAATTAATAAGCTATTTTGTTCTTACATGCTTTGTATTTTTGAGCCGTTTTAAAGTATTTTCTCTCTGATGCAAATAAGAAATAAATCGGATGACCTATTTACTTTCAATCATATTTAAAATAAATGAGCTATAAATAAACATTACTAGAATTAATAAAGCTTCACCTTGAGAATTATAAATGGATGGATGCATATTTTATTGTAAAATTATATTTTATAAACACTCAGCATAGTAATTTTGTCTATAAAGCGATTAAATTTAGCCTAACCTTCAAAAAATTTTACTTAATAATTCAACAGTACTAATTAATTAATTTTATTTCTGCCGACAAATTACGAATAATTACTACCCCATTTTATATCCGACATTAATTTAAAATTTCTCATTTATACGCATAATATTTTTTCATATAATCTATATGAAGTATACATATATAACTTCATTTATTTATTTATTATCTACTATTGTCACTGATTTTGGTTAATGAAGACATCTGTATGCTTCAAAATTACGTCTTACAACGTGTTTTTCAAGTATCCAGTAATGATGTTAGTACCGGTACACAAAATTATGGCGACCCCAATAATGTAAACGGGATCTCATATTGAGCAGCCATATCTACTTCACGTGTTCTTTAAATTACATTAAACACATTAACATGTTTTTAATCCTATCCTATGATCCTATCTTTCCTATCCTTCCTATAATAAATATCCTTCCTTATCCTTATCCTACTTAGGTACTATACTACTTCCTACTTACTTTAATATTATAAATGCGAAAGTTTGTAAGGATGTGTATTTCTGTAACTCTTTCAAGCAAAAACTACTGAACCGATTGAAATGAAATTTGGTACGTAGACAGCTGGATAACTGGAATAACGTATAGGCAACTTTTTATCCCGATATTCCTACTGGATACGGGTGTAACCGTGGGGCGCAGCTAGTATGAGAATAAATAAAAATATAGCGTGAATAATTTGTTATCAATGTTGAATAAACTATTTGAACGTATGATTACGCAAACGATGCAGGGCAACATAAAAATACTAGGTTATTTGTACTTTTTTCGGTTACTTAGCAAATCCGCCGACTTATCTACGATTTTCAATAGCAAGGTATAACTATAGTAACCCACATTTCAAAAGCAACTCTAATACGAGAAGGTAAGGTTTATTTTTTATGTAATCGCTTCGGATTTGGATAGTCAATGAACTGTACACTGGGGTAGAACCGCGACCTACGATAGGGTCCCGCGTATTAGCGGGTAGTCGTACAAGCATATACCTTTATCAACATTTTTCGTGTTTTTAAAATTAGTGAGGGATGTTATACAGTGTAAATGGTTCGAAATAACAAAATAGCATCCAATTCTGTGAAAACTTAGTAAATATGAATGTATGTCCTCCTTAGGTAGTACATATAGGTTATATCTCTAAATGAAATCTGAAATCTCTAGATAATTCGCAAGTACAAGTTAGTCTGGAAGAAATCGCTTCAAAGTAATAAGGCCGCCAATTGTACGAATAATGTTTTTGTGTGTGCTTTTTTCCTATGTATGCATTGTACAATCAAGAGTATAAATAAATAAATAATTCGAAGCTATTCACAATAAATAATTATTTAACGATAAACATTATCTGTGGAAACACGCGTGTACGGGTCTTTGCACAGCAGACAATTATTTATAATCTTCTGCTTAATCCATTAATCTGACTACATTTAAAGGGAGGATTGCAGTCATGTGAAAGATCCAATTCACTAGTATTTTTATTGCTATTCATTACTTCCTATGCTGCCAAAATGTAAACATTGCTTCCATTGCTTAAGAACTTTTTTGGACATAGTTCACTCTAAAATATATTTTGCTCAATATCAGATTTGTTTGAGACGAAGTTCAGCGATAATTTTCGCCTACTCTGCCAGTTGTATATACTCTACAGCAGGCAGGGTTCATGTATATACAAGTGAAATATTTTATATCGGACCAGTGGTTACAGAGATTCGATGTTAAAACATACAAACAAACTTTTGAGATGTCTGTATAGTATTAAATGTGGGTACTTAATATTGATATTGATGAATATAGGTAGAGATAGGCGATATTGTTTATCTGAAATGAAAAGCTTGTTTTTGATGCACCGAATAAAGCAGATTTCTTTCGGTCAGTGGTAGGTTGTGAAAAGGGAAAATTATTATAACATACTCGTATATTCGTGGAGTATTATATTTTATACCGGGATAACCTGGTGGACGCTGTAATCCGGACCGGCGCGTATAAAGAGATAAGCTCCGACTACGGATTATGCGCTGGTTTTTGAATATTCTGTATGCCAGGTTTTGTGTTTTAATCTTTGTTTCATCAAATTAATTTATAGTATTTTCTGTGAAAATTTTGTATGCGTGCATTTTAAGTAAAATGTAAATACGATTCGTTTTCTGTTTCACTCTTAAATTTATTATACATCAATATTGTATACTATTCTACCAATATGTTTTCCCTTCTCTTTCGTTTCGCACCACAGTTCCAGGTCTACTTAGCAACAGGCATTGCGAAAGAAACCTATAGCTGTAATTTTATCGGATTCCATAGAAAAATTGCAATGAATACGTGATATATGAAATAAATAAATATCCCTAACGACGTGAGCTTTCATTCGCGATATATTCGCGTTGTTTACGTTCGCACGTGTTATCGTTTGATGTATCTCCCCTGTCTTATCCAATAAGGATAATGTTGCCTTTGATTATGGCTTTTTACCTTAATAACGATACTGGGGCAAATAAATTGGCTGTTAGCTGATATTAGTGGAATTAACAAATTCTATGTGCTCAGATATTTCATCGAGTAATACATACATGTTATGTAAAGCGTAAAAGCTTGTTTATTTATTTGAACTCGCCTATACTCAGGAACCATGTACTGATTCGACATGAAGAAATATTTTTGTGTTGAATAGTTGCGGTAAGGGAATACAATTATTCACCCAGACTACATTTCGGGTCGGATTTATATTTTATAAGAATAAATTCAAGTTTTGCATGATACAATATGTATTTATTATGTTTTCTAATATGATAAGCTTAAAATACAAAAATAATACACTTAAACAGCTACTTTAACAACGCGTGCGTCAAGCTAAATTTCAATGAAGTATAATCTCGGCCTAATGAATCTCCAATCCGGATTACCGTACCCCCTAATGGTAGAGCGGCCATTGCGAAGCGTGGATTAGTTTGAAAAACTTTCATTATCTAAATAAATATATGCAAATTGCGCACACTAAGGAAATAATAAGCCTCGTGTTACATTTTTGGGGTTAAAAATAATGCGTCATAGAACAGAATTTATAATGTTAATTTTATTGACAATTTGAAAGTATAGGTTATGCGTAGACAAGGGCTAAACAATTGAAACTAAATATAGCTATTGCGTAAATTGCAAATAGAAGTGTAAAACAATAGAACTTGAAATTACACTGGCTGCGTTGTCAAGATATCTTCCATTTGATCTTAATTCGGACAACTGATTCCGTCCAATAAATTGTAAGGGCCGGACGACACTGGGCTAATCCCATTGTCGGGCATTAGAACGGCTTTGTGCGGACAGATCGCACTCGCACGACGAAATTACCTAGCAATTGGTAACCGAGCCGAATTGCCTGCGGGCTCAGCCTAAATCGGCTGCAGACACTTTTATTACCCGGACAAAATCCCGCTGACCCAGGCTTCAACCGGTCCGCTTTATCCCGGCCCGCTTAATCCCGGATTTGACGTCGCTTAATCCCAACCCGTGTCGGATATCGCGTCGACACAGGCGCTCTCAACACGCTTGTCCTATATTGATTCTGAATTTTATTCATGTCTACCGTACGTATATATAAATCTCAAATTTAAGTCGTCGAAATTCATTCATTTATGACGTAATGAAATAATGCAGCTTTATCACGATGAAATAATTCAATCTCGTCAGAAGTAATCCGCATCTATCATTGTGAAGTGGGATTACGCTTCGCGAAATGCATCGCATTCAGATATTTGAACTCAATGATATAAAATTGTATGCAAAAAATGAGGAGATTAATTTATGTTTTCATCGGACGGTGCGTTATGCGAAAAATTGAGCGACCCGAGAACAAAATGAAATGATCGCGTCGTATTATTGTATTCCGTCGGATTGCCTTTTATATAAGTGCTTAATTTCTTTTCGCAGCAATTATTATTCACGTATGAAACGATTAAAATATATACGCGTTTTGTTTTCGGTTCGTTTTGAAATTCATGTCATGTGTGTCTTGACAAGATATATATTTTATATAAATACTTATATCCTACGGCTATTTGTACTTTAACATAACTTTTTCATTATAATTACAAACTGCATTTCATAGTCAGAGTAGATATAATAGTAAATTATTTCGCAATGTAAACACATATAAATGCAATGAAAAGATGTGTTAGGATATTTAATGAGTACATTAGAACCGCGCTGCGTTCATCCGATTCGCTGAAACACATAATTATATTCGCGTTTAGAAGCCAAAATTATATTTGATGGGAAAATGAATAGTCGCCTATTCCCATTTTAATGAGGATTATAGTTTCTAGTGCATTTGGAGCACTTCGCGCGGTAAAATTAATTACTAAATCGAGTCTGCCTGCGTCGTCTAAATACTGCGTTTTAGTTCGCACACAATTTCGATGTTCGTTAATCTAATCTCTTGTATGGACTCCTCCATTTGAATGGGCTTATGTCATTATTATAGGTATTATACAAAATTAATCTTTTGGTGTGGGGATGCCTAGGTTGACCGCCTTCTCGTTGTAACGGCGAGCACGTGATCTTGACATTGCGATGTTAGAAGGATTAGAGGATGCAAAGGATTAGTATTGCGATACCGATTTATATAAACATTGTGTAAAATATGTCGCAAAATATTAATTATCAGGTCATTGTATGAACTGATTTTATATTTTTAACTTATTTATGACATAAAGCGCTTTATTTGAAATAAGCACTTAATTTTCGATACAATTCTTACACCCTCTATAAAATATCATATCACGATTATTGACAATCAATGTCCATTCACATTTGTATCTAAAATCACTAATGACTGCCGCTCGCAACTAAACATTAGGACAATTTAGGCGATAATGCCGCTAAGTCCACTTCTACACTGGGCGGTATTACCGCGCGATGTTAATTAGTCGCTCTGCGTGGCTGCGGCCTAACAATGGGCTTTTAACTTTTCAAATGCATTCATTAAGTGCGTTGTGATTATTGAACGCTATTTTAACCAACGCTGATTTAGAATTATGCGGTATTAGTGCGATAGCAGTTCAGTTTATCCGTGATTGTTACTAATTATTCGAGCTTTTTTGGCCAATTCGATGATTCTCTACCACGCTTAGTATGTATAACATTTTTCCTATCTTTCAAATTAATAAGATATTTATGTTACATTTACTTGGACATCTGCCCATATTAAGTTAATTCTGTTAAATGAAGAGAGGTTTAACACTTAGATTAGTTAAAAAGTGTAATATTTTCTCCACTGTTATAAGTTTAGTTTAAGCTTTACCAATTTATTTTTATTAATATATTAACTTGTTATTCTTCAAACATTCATGGAATTATTGCCTCTGATATCCCGCCAGTTATATGTTTGTTGGTATGGATACGATATTCATTATCGGTAGGTAGTTGGTAAAATTTCCTGTTCTTATTGAATTTTGGTAAAGGGTGCCAATCAATACAATATCCAGTAAACATTTGTTGCTAAAAAAATTAAGCAAAACTTTTAGGAAATGTTCTCTGTAGGGAATATCAAAATTTTTCAGCTTACGAACATTTTACGAAAATTTTTTTTTCTAAATCAGGTTCTCACATGAGCATCGGTCAATTTTCATATTAGTCTGATCAATTCAGGGTTGAAATGAAATGAAATTAAAGGAAATGTTTGTGTTATGGAATTTTGGAAAACATTGTACAATATACATACATATAGGATTATAATCATCGTAAAATCAACAATTATATTCAAACATGTCCGCAGAATTTATTAAATTAACATGTTTTTTTGAACATTTTGCGAATGCATTTAACTATCAACCGGCTTGGCGCTAAACTTTAGTTCCAAATTGTTTCTAATCCAATATCCAGCCAGTTTTCCAAATCGAGTTACGAGAACCGACTAATTTTAAAGGTAACTGTAGTTCAGAGTACATATTAAGTTTGTTCATGGATTGAATAGGTATTTTAAAGGCAAACGAGTAGATATCAAGATATATGTTTTAACATTTTTGTCACTTTAAATTTTTCAAATTATGGTGGTTATTTACGAATGTATGACACACCTTCTTATATTAACTTGTTAATATTTTAATCTGCAAATAGACCTATATTTTGAAGAAATATTGAAATGTAAATTTAGATGAATACTTGTTGGTGTTTAATTGAAACTTTAATAATTTGTTAGGTCAGCGATTCAAAAAGACATTCTCGTAAGCAAACATAGTTGTATATATCTATGATAGTCGTATATGAGGCAGTGTCTTGCGGGTAAAGCCGGCCTAATCCGCGTTCTATCCGTCCACCACAAGACGGTAGTGGGTAGGGCTTCACCTATACTTAATATGGAATAAATTGTTTGGACCAATTCTTCAAGTATTTGCTTTATTTTTGTATTATTTCTGCGTAATTCACTAGCATGGAGCGTTAAATTGTAAGCGAGGTTGTAATAATTGGATT
>NC_052111.1:5929957-5947401 GCF_012273895.1 Zerene cesonia | reverse complement strand
CTTTATTTTTGTATTATTTCTGCGTAATTCACTAGCATGGAGCGTTAAATTGTAAGCGAGGTTGTAATAATTGGATTTGTGAAATTGCTGTTGGATTGACTTAAATAAACTATTGTATAGCTTCTGTATTCATGTTTATAATTATTTTTGCTGTACCATAACGACATTTTGTTTATTACAAAACAAACAATTAACCTTCATTTTGTAGAGTTGGTAAAGATACGTAGAAATAATTGAAACTCGAAAATTGTTTCGTAGAGAAGGCCGGCGCGCCTAACTGTAGCGGGATTAAGTTAACCGCTCGACGCACATCGTTGCAGATTAATTATTTATGGGAGGCCCCACTGCCCGCCGGGAAGGTTTAGCTCCCAGACGTTCTCCGATTCCTCTCTCATGCAAACTACACGTCTTAAACCGAAATTGGCCGTCACTATTAAATATTAACAAATAGAATTCACGTGCGAGATATTAAAGTCGCTTTTCCTTTGACTGAATAATTTAAACGCCCTTTGTCTTCATTGTCCGTAAAGATCCCGGGTTTGCGATGACCACCTTGTCATGGCGAGCTTTGCTTTAAATCTTCTCTGCATCTTTGGCGCACGTAATCTCTTAAGTCCGACTGGCTAAGACCGAATTATATATTCGCTGTGTTTATTGAATTTCGCCTTCATACAACTTTAATATGGAATATTATACGCCTATGTAAATATCGATTCATGTTGTTTTAATCCTTAAGGCGTAGCAAAGCACGTAATATGTAGAAACCTTCTTAACCTAACAGGATTATCGTGCAGAGGCACGCATTTCAGGGCCGGATCACTCCTCACATCGCTCGGCTAAGGCACAGATTTTATTACACAAATGGGATTAATACACGAACGCACACGCTGTTACATAAGTAGGCTTCTAAATAACACGCTCGGTGCGCGCTTGTTAAACGAGGACGAGTCAATGTCGAATATATTTGTTTTGCGTTCGCATTGTATGAGATTTACCCTCAGCGGTAACGATACTTTAGCGATGTCAATTAAAATATGAACAGGAGCCGCTCCCTCAAAAAGGTCATTTGTTTGAGACAATCACCGCTCCCGGCGAGAAGTGACAAACGACGGTGCGATAGCAAACGTCTAAACCGAGCTTCTGAAGTTCTTTGACGCCAGCGAGTCGATAAGCGTGGCGTACGTATACTATTGTGGCGCTCGCGATATTTACAATGGCGTTCATTTCGCGAGTTTTCACCCAGTCGTAAGTAGGTAAATGTGTTAACGATTGACAAGGGACAGAACAAAAGACTGGGAGATACACGCCGCGTATTCATAAAGTTGCCGCAACACCAGCTAAGATAATGATCACGTTTCCTTCTTACATCCCTTGTGAAGCTCTTGCGTTTAAATTAATTACGGGGCGAAAATAGTAGACTATTAAAGTGTCATATAATTCCGCTAGATGATTTGAAGAATCTCGATAAGAAATATATATAAAGCCACAAATAATAAAGAAAATAAAAATGTTGTAATGATTTGCTTGAAATATCACTATCGTCATAAGTAATCAAGAGATAATTCTATTATGTAAGTATGTTGAGTGAGGGATAAATGGTTTCTTAATTAAAATCAGACGCGCCCTTTGACGGCTCATACAATAATTGTTAATTTTATCTCTGACGAATGGGGTGACATGGAAATAAGGATGAGGTTTACATATAATTCACAGATTAAGACATTATAATAATAAACGCTTTCGTTTTTTTATTAAAAGATTAATTTTAAATATATTCAATTATAGCTTCAATATATTACTATACTTAAATTAAACATTAAGAAATATTAAATATAATTTTTTGATTAATTCATAAATGTTTTTAAAGACTTCAAATATATTATTTAAAAATTTAAGGTTAAGCATACGGTTTGGTATTAAATATGAGTTTATGTTGCTATTGTGAAGTTAAATCTAGAGCTTAAAGTGCAATATAAACGCGAGGCGGCTTAAGCAGAGCTTCAGGTAAGCCTCAGTATGTGGCTCTAAGACTCAGGTGTCAACTTACTTTTGTAGTCTATGGTCAGCTGATAGCATAGACAAACTGCGCTAAAGTTACCATAGATTATACATATATGAAAATAAATTGCACGCATACATCAATAAATTAAATATTACAAGCAACGATAGTTATTCTTATTTCTATGTAAAAAGTCATTGACGTAACTGGGAGGGAGGTTTCACTCCAGATTCTAATAATATGGGACTAAATGACAACAATTTCCTATCAAATACAAAAATAACCACGTCTCTCGGTGTTAAAAACCCACGGAGTTATTTGTTACTAAATCAAAACCATAAAAAAGAATTGACAACGTCCTACGTTATTGGGAATGGCGTTTAAAAATAGGTATCGGGTTTTAACATCTTAATCTTTGAACTAGTAACAACAAAAAGATTATGTAATATCTCAAGGGTCAAACATGATTAGTTTAATCATTTTATGAATTTTACGGCTTATGGATATCAACAGTTTTTACGTGTTTTCGTGCCTAAAGCTGACCTTATGTTCTTTATGTAATTATTGTTTTGATAACCAAATTAACATTGTATTTGTTATGTAAACACTGATTGAATGCGTAGACTTAGTGTAAATACATTTTTATTTCGGTAATCTAAATTTATTGCTGATTATAAATTGGCTAATAAAGTTTATTTTGAATAGTTATGTTTGTGCCAAGAGATAAGACAAATAATGAAACGACTTAAAACTTCAAATCAATGATCATATTAGGCCAAATGTTAAAAAAAAACTGTCCATTAATTTAAAAAATATTGGAATGAAATTTTAAATTACCATTTTACTTATCTTATAAAATTTACTAGGTTATTCATTTTTAGTTTTGTACCTATTTCTGAAATATGTAAATTAACATAATGTTAATTTATATTAGATAAATAAATTTATATATTCGAAACAGATCAAACGGCTGCATTTTTACTCATCTAAAAATAAATTAGACTATCTCATATTAAATAAAACCCAGTTAGCTTCCATTCTATGCATTGTTTAGTTGAGAATTAGTTCGTCTGGGATGTCCAGGTGAAAGTTTTGGGGTCTGTAAGGGGATTACTGGACGGGCTTAGCTGTTAGCCCATACGTCCCTCGTTGGATACAGAGCCTTGATTTGATTTGAATTGGACCTATACTTAATAAATGAAGAAAACAGTGTGTACTTCAGCATGTAGGGAATTTCATGCATTTTATAAAATTATTTAAAAAGCAATTATAAACATTTAAATTTTTGCTCACCTTAAAGAAATGGGTCCAGTGCGAGATGGACTTGCGACAAACGACTTGAGCTTCGTACAAATAGGAAGAATTGGTCGTCCATCTAATTTATGAAGCTGCCAAACGATGTTTAACCGCAATATCTTCTAAAATGTCAAGTGTCCAACTTTCATGGTTCATAAAATATAGCCTGGTGACAGACGGTCAATGGATGGATAGACACACAGACAAATGGACATCGACATCTATAGGTAATAGAGTTCCGTTGTACCCTTTCGGTTAGGGAACCGGGCTTTTCCCGCTCATTATTTTGATCTTTAATGATTATTGTTGGTATTTATTCCTTTAGAATACACATAAGTACAGATAATTAAAAAATGAGTTTAATTTTCTGGTTGATCAATTTATTTGAAAATCGTCGGATTGATGCACATTTCGTTAATTAAAAACACTTTAGAAATTAAAAACTTTTCAACGGATTTTAAACGCGATTTATTCATTATATTATTAACCCGACGTTTCGTCTCACGTCACGTCTCCCCGTGACCACGCTCGCTGTAAAGTGTTCGAAACGTCGGGTTAATAATATAATGAATAAATCGCGTTTAAAATCCGTTGAAAAGTTTTTAATTTCTAAATGTATAATACTCGCGTGAAACCAAACACAAGAAAATACTAAAAACACTTTGAAATTATTTAATTGTACAATCATATATATTTTCGCCTTTCCGTTTCTTTCCTTTTTGTTTTTAAGTACCTCTATTCGTAAAACAAAATATTTGCCTGTGTAAAACCTGAATAAAATTCCGTGCCGATTGATGACACACTAATTACATCTATTTATCTATAGGAATGTATATAACGTCAGCCTGTCACGCATGTAGCGATTAACTGGCCATCGTATTTGCTAGGCTTCAGCATCCGTCACGCCACGATCCATCCGATCTAAATAGATCATCGCTCACGAATGAGAACTATACTCGCTAAGCCTATTGTATCCCTCGTTGTACAGACGTTATTTGTGATTTACGTGTTTATTTTATGTACGTTTTGATCGACCTATTAAAAATCTAAACAAGTATGGGCAAGAAACTAAAAGTTACTATTGTATATACGTAACTAAAGTTTGAAAACCCACAGAGCTATCGCGAATCAATCCAAAAAGTTAAAACAATAATAATTCAGATTATTTGAGAACTTCCTTCGTTTTATATAGCGATGGTTGAATGTAATTACTTTATTTATGTTTTTAAGTTCAATGCGTCGTTATTGTGTAAGCATTCTTGAATTTCTGAAATGAAGGTAATTTGTACGAATTGACATTGATAATTCTATTTTAATATTGGATATTTATAGACCACTAGCAAACCCGGCGAACTCCGTTTCGCCAATTTTCTTTGCTATAAACCTCACGGAGCCCGAGACCTTTCCAACGAATGCAAAACCGTGGAAATCGGTTCGTGCGTTCTGGAGTTATAGCGTCAGGAAGGAAAACCCGACTTATTTTTATATAGTAGATTATGTCAAATCGTGGGCAAGCGATTTAAAGTGAATTTATTATTCAGTGTCAACCTACAACAAAAAAAAAATTCATATAGTGGATCTTATTTAAGCTTTCTACTAATAGCGAAGATTAGTTTAATATGATACAATGTAAAAATTTCTTTTTATCAATATAAATGATGATAAAATTATCGCATCAGTAAATCTTTAGTATTAATTCAGTAAGAGCATTAAAATCTTAATTAATATGCTTTTTGAGTAGTATATATGTTAAGTTACATACAATATTGTATACGTATAATATGTCAGCAACTTAATTCCTTTCATCGAAGGGGAGATCGGATGAGACTTTTAAGAGGTTACTTATGCTAACTCCCAAGTTAAGTACGCACCTCTCTGCATCTTCATTGTTAATTCCTTTTTACTCAAATAAGTGATTACAATCTTTATTCGCTTTATTTATTACGTGAAGAAAATTAAATGTCGGTTTAATTATATGCTTATAGTGGGGACTATTTTGGGACTATTTTTGAATAAATAAGAGCCAATTGAATAAAATATCGTTAATTGGAATATTATAAAATATTTTTGGATATTCATATACATATGTAAATAATTATCTAAATAATGTCATCAAATATCAAGTACATGGTTTTCTAACTTTAATTTTAGATAGGGCGCTACTACGCGCCGTATGCGTAGCATCGATGGCTACAGCGTAGCTCTACGATCACTACAAACATTTTCTACTCCCCTATTAGAATAATTCACTACTCAAGTACGTATTATGTACAAAAGGTACCCCATTGTTTATACTTTGTTTTAACCAGCCAAGCCCGATTATGTATTCACACGTCACCGTCACTAAGCATAGTCGTTAAACTCCAGTTGGTGTAAAGTTTTAATTCGCATTTCGCACTACTTATACATCGGGCGCTCCTTGACATCGGCGCACGCTTTTGTTAAAGACTGAAATCTTTTTAAGAGAGCTTAGATCGGTTAAGCTTTGCAGCGAGCGAACCTAATTGCCATTTTATGTTATGCGCTAATGAACAATGTAGCGAACTAAGATGCAATTTACGGTACAAGTTCTTTGGAGGAAGATTAGCGTGTTAGTTGATATAATCCGTGCTTGTTGTTCATTGATCTATATCATCAGCTAGTTGATATAGGTTTTGTAATGGATTTGTTAGCACGTGTGTCGGCAGTTAAACGATAATTTGGACTTAAAGATTTCTAATAACAGCAATAAAAGCAATTTTCGAAATTAATAATCTCGATTATTTATCACGTAGAACCTAATATTAATAAAGTCAGTAGTTCTAAGCTACGGGATTTAACTGACCGAAGGACCGTCCGACCCCGCGACTAAATCACAACTAATCCATATTAAAGCATAGGTGCTAACCTGAAACTACCCTCCAAATCTCATCGACTAAAGAACTTGCTCGAAAACTATTGAAAGTTACATTATGAGATTAAAACCCATCGTATTCTATTTTGACCCTAGATCTGGATGAATTATGTGATTAAAACTGTATCGTATTAAATTCTCATTTTATGTTTACTGCGAATATTTTGGATATATGGTTTGTAATATTTTCATCGCTTATTAATACTGAAGCGAAATTATATTATATGCTAGCTGGATGCATAAAATGATTATGTTAAATGTTTATATTGTTTTTATGCCAACGCAAACAGCAAAAGAAAAAAAAACAATTTTAAAAGCCTCAGATTCTTTTTTCATAATTTTAATGCATCGGCGTAAAAATGCAGCGAACCAGCAAGAACTATTTAATATCGCTGAAGAAAGACTCTCAAAGTGACGGTAAAAGCATTGGCCGACACAAAGCGATCTACAGACGGCTGCTTCGACAGAGTACAAGGATTAATTATTATTTTAACATTTCACTCTTTAGGTTTTTTAACGCTGCCATGAGCAAGTCAAAAGCATTTTCGCTTGAGAAGTTACTAAATAATTAATACGCTTTCTTGACGACAGTGTTTCGACGTCTTCCGAAGATTTTTCAGGCAGCGAGAAAACTTTTACGTGATGTTTTTACTTAAGTTGACCATGGACGTCCTACTTCATCGCGCACTACGTAAAATATTATTGAATTAAATATAAATAACTCACATTATTGATCAAAGGTTACGGTCTTTAAATAATTCTTGATATGTTCACATCTCAGTCTTAAAATTTATAATTCATATTCTATTAAAGTTGAATAGAATCCAATATTAATGTTTCCTTATAATACACTATGGTGTATTCAACAAGGTTTCCTGTGCGTAGATAAGAGTAGAAGTATGAAACACATGAAGTTTTATAAGCTTGCCCTACGATAAAATATACTTATTTATCCTTTATGTAAATTGATTGAATTACATATATTGTTTTGATTGTTATAGGCAAAACCCTACCAGTTCATTGCGTGGTGGAAGCAGTGTCCTCACTAGAAGAGGGAGCGTGGCGCCGCCGGGCGGTGGTCGAAACAGATAGCTACGTCATCATCCCTGCTGCTACCGCCTTTCATGAGCTGGTGCCTGCTGCTATGATGCGGCTTGGGTACCCTCATGAACTGGCTGCATCTGCTAAAGGTAAGCTTTTATCAAATACATAATAATAATAGAGGCCATTCTTAAGCATCGTTACACTAACATCGTTCCTTAGAAGCCTTAAATTCACCGTCGTATACTATTTTCAATTGCAAATAGGCAGTTATTTTAAGCACATGTAGGATAGCGAGAAAATTCTAACAAATCGATGTGTATCGTAAAAAACGTAAGACTTCTAAAAGACCGGGTATTATCCTTCTGGTGGTAACTGATTTTTATGGAATGAGATAATCATAAATCGTCTATTGATATGTTTATATGCATATAGCTACATATCAAAAAATATTTTAGATAAAACTAAATGTAATTGACCCATTATTTTAGGTTAAGGCTGCAATATAAAGGGAGAAAAAAAGAAATAATTAATTGCTCCTAAATGCATAAAAAATTATTATACTTTTATTATAATCAGAAAACATTCTCCGGATCATAAATTTCCCATCTTATGTTTGTTATTTTTTACATTCTTTAATTATCTGGTATTCCACCAGGATCCGTAGTCATAAACAACTGGAAGCCACTGCCCTTCGAGCGCATATCAGACGGGCCACTTGCGACCGTAGGAGAGGTGTTGGGTGAACTGACAACGGTGGCGACCCTCAGGATCCAGCTGCTGCGACCACGGCCGACCCCACTGCAGGACATTAAGGACAAGCTGCTAAGATTACTGCTGGTGCAGAGCAGACCCTTGCTGATGTCCACTGGGTGTCCGTTGGATGAGGTAAGTTACTACTGACTATTGCTTGTCGAATGCTGACAATACATATTGTATTTCACTTAGTACACAATACGTTTTTAATTGACAATTAAACTAGAATATAGTAACAAATACAAATTAAAAGTATATCAATCCGAAACCTTCAATAAATTGCATTGTATTACTTTAATTGCTAAAATTGTATTTCGCAAGACAATCGCAAAATAATCAGATCAGACAGCTAAATTAGCGACGATGTAAATACACAATAAATTCAGCGTATTATCTAAACATCTGTCACAGCAAATAATATCAATCGAGGCATTAAAACCAACTCTTAACGACAATGCTATCGCGCTACACTGGGCTGAGCCAGATTCCCACTGTCCTGGTGATGTTACGTTTTAATACCTGATTGTAACCCCGAGACAGAACAATAAACCCCCTCACCCCTAAACATCCCCCCTCATTACCGGGAAATTCATTGTTTTCATATTTAAGCCGGCTACTGAATAGTCCTCCATTACCAATTGAAAATATTCGTGGTTATGTACAAATCATTTTGATTCTGCCAATAAACTTATATATTAACACGAGAACGATACGTTAATGTTATATATTTTATCATTGAAACTTAATATAACAACTAAATATATAATTGTTGGGAAAAATATTTAAATTAGGTAGATATAAAAATAGTGAAATTTTAGAAAAACAGTTTTAAATATAATTTTTAGTTTTATAGCATTGAAATGCTTTATAAATGAGAAATTTTGAAAGAATAGAAAAAATTTGATCACGAGGCAGGATTCGAACCTGTTTTATATTTACCTTCTCAACAGTTTTAAATATTTAAAATATGACATTGTATCTGACATCTGACATTGTATATGACTAAAATATTGCCATTATAAAGTAATAAAACAAAATGAAAATACGATTTATCGATTTTTAAAGAAAATTCTCCTTAGGATATCCTAATTCCTAACCACACAAAATTGTCAAACAAAATAACAACCCTTCACCCCGAATAGATTATTTTCCCAGAATATAACTATGAGTTCCGCGTAAATTTTCTGCGTTTTCCAACCAATGAAAACGCAATTATCGTAACCGTTATTCAATTAGGACCACCGCTACAATAACAATTGGAAGTACCGTAAGTCGTTGTATTTTAAGTCCTCTTAGCAATTTCGACTTCGCGTCTCAAACATACAAACGATGCTCATCGCGAGGTCGGATTTTAAAGATGGAGACAGATTATCAAAGTCTTGTTAAGTAGGCTCCCGTGTATTTGGGGCTCGTTATAATTTACACGCTGTCTAAGTCCTTGCTAATAAGGATCAGGGAAGAAGCGATGTTTTCATATTCTTCCTTTGTAACAAGATGTATCGGAATATTTAATATTGTTATTTTGTTAGTATTGTTTGTGAATTGTGAGAACTTAATATTTATAATCTACAATAGCCCAACGACTCAGTGTTTTCCAATTCTTGTAATAAAAACTTATCTTTGTTGTAAAATAAATATAAGTTTAAATCTCCCTTTTCTATAATACTTTCAACTGATATACACTTATTGTTTCCTCATTTTTACTGATTCAATTAATCGGAGTCGTATCAAATGAATAATTGATAAAATGAAATCGATCAAGTGCGAGTCGGGCTCATATCTCTAAAGGTTCTGCACAAATAGAAAATTAGAAAAAGATAGACGGACAAACAAACAGAAAGAAGGAATAGTATCCCTTTTTGTAAAGTCCACAATTTGCATAGTGATTGTGATTTCAAGTCGTACATATTTCGTATTACCTTTTTTTAAGACATTCTAGAACAATATTTTGTTTACTTCGATCACATGTTTTAATCAAATAATAAATCCCCATTTACAAGCTTCGCGTGCTCTTCCAATATATTAGCTTGATACAAGCGGGCCCGATCCCTCATCTTACCACCTTGAGTTAGAGCGAAAGAGGGTTAAAAGGAGTTTTAGATGTACGAACGCTTTTGATCTTATTAATACCATAAAATAATGCTTTATAATCTTATTAAACGCGAGGTTAGCGTTCGAGGCGCGCCCTCGTCTGACACGATTCGGGTTTGAGATTTCAATTTAGCGTTTTCAGGGTTAAACTTAATTGACAGATAATTACATTTCTTAAAAATTGTAAAACAATATCAAAAATATTAACCAGGAAAACATAAAACCAAGGACTTGCAAGTTGTTAAGCGATAACAAATAAGTCAAAGGAAACCTCAATGAGGCGAGATAATCAAAGACATCGTTCAAAGTTAGCAATAGCTAAACGCCAGATGAACTCCGACTCTATGATATTATGGTAATTTATCGCGCCAATTTGCGCTACTTCCATTTCCATTCGCAACAAACTTTTACAACGCTCTCGAGAACTGTTTGAATTAGCATCAAGAGATGAATTTGATAAACGTTTCTTAATGATATCTCGGAGAAGTGTTATCTCCTCTAATTCTGACAGGTGTAAAGTAGCATATATAAACAGAATGAAATTAATATCAGATAAGACTAAGCCTATTGTGTTCTAAGTTGTCCTTAGTAACTACGAGTGTATCAAGTGATGTTCGCAATCACACACCGAATTACGTACCGAGAAGATTACACATGACAGAGTTATCAAGGAGGCGCCAGCTCCCGTAAATCTTACATGTATCTAAACCAGACAATATCTGAAAGCAAATATGACCGCACTATTTAAAAACACAAAACAAAGAGGCGGATTAACGCATCACTGTGGCTAGCTGCTAATGCCTTTCAGGTTGACATGAATTAACACAAATCTGATGCAATACTTGAGATCTGTTTAACTTACGTTTCATTTGGCAATGCATAGACACACGTGCAAGGCCAACAACTTGCTTCACAACGTCGGTAATCACTGCCATTGTACAATGTACATGTAATCTACTGATATGAGCAGATTTTGCTTGCATAACTGTAAAGCTAAACATCTGTATTATCTTAAAAGATATATGATTGAATTTCCCCGCCTGAATAATTAATTCATAATCAAATAAGGGTGTCAAGATATATTAAATACATGGTTATATAATTAAAACAAGGCTTTGAATGGGAAAATCTCTCTATTTATTTATTGTCTTAAACGAGTTGAGTTGAGAGTGTACTTTTCAATCTAGATACCGACGAAACATTTTAGTACAACCACTTAGTTACATGGTATGCCGGCGTTTAGTTAAGGCATTGTAGGTGGATGCTAATTATAAAGACGCCCTTCCCGCTCATTGTTTTAGAGCAAACCATGATTGAAGTTTCGGCGGCGGCGAAGGAGTGATGCGTACTAACCAGCGAGTAAACACCTCGCATCTGCACCTAGTCGGCCGCTGGCGCATGACACATACATTAACAGCCGGCCTAATATTTTCATAATCTAATGGCAATGTTCTGAGAAACAATGCTCGCTGTTTATTCAAGCAATTATCTCCGTATCTGTTATTGGTTAGACTGACCTCTTTAAACCCATCTAAAATTGTTTGCGGTTTCTTTTTCTTTTGTTTGTCTTGTACAAACATCGGTATGGGTAGCGTGAGACTTGATATATTTTTTATTGTTATAGGTGACATTGGCGCAGATATGCAGAGGACAAGACAGAACACCAGGGCCACACAATTTACACGAACCCACAGAAGAGACTCGTCGCAAATTCGAATCTTGGTGGAGTGCACAAGTGTCTCCTCGCCCCCCGCCCTTCAGTCCTCGGCGATATCCTTCACCAGGACCAAAAAACAGATCTCCAACCCTAAATGCAATGCCGGAACATTTACACCCAGCTCTTCAAACTGTTCAAAGTCAATATCCAACTCAAAAAACTAGAATGAGAACGAGTTTCGATCCAGAGCTAGAATTACCAAAACTGCAACGTTGGTTCGCTGAAAATCAGCATCCCAGCAGACAACAAATACAACAATATGTCCGGGAATTGAATAATCTGGAATCAAGAAGAGGCCGAAAACCGTTGGACATTAATAATGTCGTATACTGGTTCAAAAACGCAAGAGCTGCACAAAAGAGAGCCGAATTGCGCAATATAGGTGGATTAGGAGGGCACCTTGGCATTAATGGCTTCAATAGTAGAAGTCACAGTCCTTCAAATGGATCGCTATTGACTGGCAATGATAATTATTCACCCCACGATCATAATAATTTATTAAAGAGTCCCATGCAGCTCTCTGGAAGCCCTGGGCGTTACCCAATGTCAGTAATGTCTGAAGACAATTTGTCTAATGCTGGGTCGGATCTGGAAGATGACGGCGTTGATATGAATACTGATGAAAGACCTGATAGCCCGGACGCTCCACTATCACTCATAACTACTAGAAAAAATAATAATGAAAATGAAAAAGAGGAAGTATCTAAGGAATCACCAAAGCCTCCAGATATAATAAAGGTAAAATTCACATACGCATCATTTATACTAAGCAAATAAGTACAGTTAACTTTAAGTCTGTACCAAAAAACGCTTTATAAAATCACAACATGATTTCAAGTTCATTTTTTATAAGCATATTCCTTTTTTACAGGTACATGACATCAAACAAGAGCCACGAGATTTATCAAAATCTGAGCAGATGCAATCACCACAACGATCGCCTGCAAAAAACAGTGACAGTTCGCACAACAATAACAACAACAACAATGATGACGAAAATGGGGTCGGCGACGAGCAGGACCTCGCGTCTGATGATGAAGTAGTTCAAGAACGTCATTACAGACCTGCATCTCCACACCTCGATCGCTTACCGTTTCCCATGGTCCCCAACCACCCAATGTTCAGCCACGGGATTATGTATATGAGCCAATACATGAGTGGCTTTCCTGGAGTTGGACCGGTTCCTGGCGAAGGCGCTAGTGGATTGAACCTCGCTTTAGCGGGAGCTTCTGACGAACGCCGCAAACGCAATCGGACCTTCATAGACCCCGTCTCTGAGGTCCCTGTTCTAGAACAGTGGTTCTCCATGAACACGCACCCGTCACACAACTTGATTCTTAAATATACCGAGGAGTTAAACAGGATGCCCTATAGGCAGAAATTTCCGAGGCTCGAATCGAAAAATGTTCAGTTTTGGTTCAAGAATCGCCGGGCTAAATGCAAGCGTTTGAAGATGTCACTGTACGAGCCGACTTCACCGGGACATTATGGGCATCCGGGACACCCACACGCTATCGCGGAAAGGAAAATGGTCTGAACCAATATGATTGTATAGAAAATTGTTTGACTATTCAATGTTAGCCAATAACCGTGACATCATTTTAGAAAGACTGAAGAACCGTTGATGGTGTGTAGTGCCATGTTAGTATTAATGAATGTCGCATCTGTGCATCCTGTAACGTATTACAGAAGTCTTTAAAACATAGGTATTTAGTAACCGTAAGCTATATTGCTTCTTAGAAAATATTGAAAATCATATTATGGAAATTAATATTGATATTTAAGTACTTCGTACTCAATGTGAAAATCATTTTCCCTTCGTCACATCATAATTATGAATTTGAATCTCAAAATATATTATGTACTATAATATTATCTCGCGTTTGTATATAAGTAGCATACTTTTTATTTATTAAAGTTATAGAAATTGTAAAACATAGTATCTAAAAGGTGGATAATCTCATCATTTTGTGCTTATGTAGTTGGTACTTATCTAGGTGAACATAAAAATAATTATAAAAAAAATGTATAGAAAATAATGAGTCAATAAGATATGCTTTAGAATTATATCGCACATAACTGTATATTATGTTCTATATTATAGTATAATTGACTTTCTTGTTCGTTAGTGTCTACAAAGTTATAGAATACGCACATTCCTTATTTTTGTTAAGTAATACTCAATCCAAAGATTGATTAGAATAAAGTGTACTAAACCAAACTCATACCCATAGATACTTGTCTTACCGGCCCAAATAATAAAAAGTAGCAAAGACCTGTACATTATATGCAATATACGCTTAAAATTGACAAAAATGTAACCTAGTCTGTTCCAAGTATAAAGTGTACTTTTCCGTAGCATTCAAATAAGAAATACATCAATTAATTATTTTAAAGTGAGACAAGTTATGAACTGTTACAGTATTTACGCATTTATAAAACGAGGCTGTTTTTTCGCGCAGTTTCATAAAATATTGTTTTATAGTTTTAAAAGAAATAGAAGTAAAAATTTAAATTGTTTTGTTATTTCGATGTTATGCTTGTTTTGTGAAGCTGTGATGGTATTTCCAAATAATTGTAAATATTTTATTAATGTTATAAGATTATTGTAAAGCTACGTCATTAGGCTCACAACAAAAGCATTTATGGCTTGTATAATTGAGTAATATCGGCTAAATGTTTATTCCATTCAATTATATAAACGAAAGGTTTATTGAATATATTACGTATGATACTGACACGATGTTATTTTATTGAATCCTTTACAGTATAGAAATTAAGTAAAGTACTGAATGGTGCATACGAAATTATAAACAAACAAACAATTACCTAAAACACTACTCTAGTCTGAATTTTTTTTTTCGTGACATAATCGGGCATCTGAGCTGGTGGTTTGCCTGATGGTAAGTGATCACCACCGCCTATGAACATTCGCATTACTGAATTATACTGATATTAACTGCAAGCATGTATTTTATACATACTTTTTATAAGCAACGACGTGACTTGTTAAAACAAATCGAATTACAAATGATTTTAAAATCTAGATCACTTCTCTAACTGGCTGGAGTCTGTACTTTGAATTATCAGCACGATTGTACCACATAGATGACTCATAGGTATTTATTTATTTGAGGAATTAAAGACTCGAATAAAGAAAATCCTTTATCACTAATATAAATAAAAACATTAAAACTTTGAATCCATTGCACGCTTTTGAAACGCCCTAGAATAAATGTCACATAGACTTCTTGAAATTATTACGTAGTTTTAAGTAGGTTAAATTTGGGTCTCGAGATTATTTGGTTAAATAATTAATTACATAAGGAAATAAATTATTCAAATCTGGCGATCCAGGAAATTATTGTATTGTCACCAATCCTTCATAAGTGTACAAAGTATGAATTAAACCTATCCGTTTATCTGTCAAAATGGAGTCTTAAAGGAGTATGTAACACACAAATATACAAGTATACCATACATACAGATAAAGTAAATACAAGTGTATAAGGACACTTAGTTATCGTATTTATACTAGTACAGTATTATGTTATCTGTGCTTATATAATAATTTCAGTTGTCAGTAACTATTCCTTTCTAAAAAAAAGTAACCTAATCTAACTAATCCCATAAATTGGGACAGTTACAACAGTTTTATGTTTATATTTATTATAAATTGATACTAAAATAAAAACATTTAATACTGACAAAGAGAAAAAGCACAATTTGGTAAACAGAGTTGGTAAAGAAATTACACGTATTGTAACTGTTTATTTCTAAGGCTGATAATTACGTTCCAAATAATTGGACAGGATAATTTGCTCATAAAAAATGGCAGGCGCAATTATTATTGCTTGCTATTTTGCTTTGCACAAATGCTCAAATAATCTTTCAAATTCACCCGATCAATTAAATTTAATCGGCATTTGAGGCATCGAACAATTCAATAACATGTGTCAATAGATATCGCCTCTTGTAGACGACGGAAGAGGCCGGCGGACCCAAATCACCTGTCAAACTTGCAAGTCTTGGTGGAATCGACAATATCTGCAGACGTCTTTGTCGCGTCTTCGATCTTCACTGAATGACCACCTTTATCTCGTTTGCGAGATCATTTCGGTGTATTATTGTTTTGGTTTATGAATTGGGTGGCATTTGGCAAGGTCTAATGGGTGGAGGATTTGGCGTTTCGAAACGCAACACTTTTTTATGTGTACGCTATTTGCTGACGTTACTTAATTAATTTAAAATTATCCGATTTGAAAACAAACATTCTATAAAAATGTTAAATGAGTATTCTTTGAACTATATTCTGGTTTACTGTATATTAATTTTGTAAAAAAGGTGATTCCAATTTTAAGACTGTCACAATACTACCCTCTAAAAGACACAATATTCTGGTTGTGTATTAATTATTTAATTACTTAATTCGAAGTTACTGAACGAGCAACATTAACATTAACATCCATAGACATTAAGTAATGTATGGAAATAAATAAACGATAATACAGCACCCTGCAAATGTTAATTCCATTGCATATTTTCCAGATAGAAAACATAAATATTAAAATAACAACTCACATATTCTTTTGTTTCATTCGCCTAATGAAAACATCGGTGCAGCGTCTTCATACAAAAACCTTTGAGTACGATGTTATATGGATTAAACCAATTAGCAGGAGATTTCGAGCTTCGCTGCGTCTTCAGTATTTCTTTGATCATACACTCATCTTTTTCTTATCCATTCTTCACTACGATACTTACTAATGAGTGATGTTTCACTAATTATATCAACTTTGCATTTATAATTATGACCATCATTGCATGCTATATTTAAATAAATATATACAATTAAAATTATCGTCTCTTTAATGAATCGACTAGAAGGATTTTTGTGTCGATTGTTGCCATTAGTATTACGATGTACCATAAAATATTTTAAAACGGGCTAGTAATTCAGATATTAATTATTTAATTATTAATCTAATCAACTATTAAATATAAGTTCAATCATTAAAAATCTAACGGATGAAAAAAAAACGTAAAATATATTTAGCATAGGATTGACGTATGTATACAAAATTAATTAATTACAATGAAATTGGGACTTACCATGTAATATACCTTGAGTTCTTTGGAAATTATTTATCATGACATCTAATGGTATAGTGGTTTATAATTAAGTATCTGGTTGACCGAGCTGTGCTCGGTTTAACTTCGTGAAGTTGGATTGTTTATAAGCGATTTTTCCAAGATCGTTTAGGCATTTTTAAGTGAACACACGTGCATTAAGAAGACACAAACCAATATAAACAATTAGTCTAACCTTACAAAACAATATAGACAATAAGTCTTATTTAGTCTAAAATCTTAGATATGTATATTTTTTCTATTTTACTATTAATAGCTTTTTGTTAAATTGAAATTTGTGGAACATATTTCTAAAATGGAGGCGGGCGTTGACACCTGTGCCACAGCTAAACAAGCTTTTATGGGTGTCATCGTTAATTTTGGTTTAAGTACATTATGTAATTTCGTTCCAAATAAACAATTTTGAATTTGAATTTGAAACCTCAAAGCAAACACTCATTGACTTCGTCACTACTTAACAACGCCATCTGCTGGAACTTTAATTATTCGCCAAAGAATAG
>NC_052111.1:5914142-5929947 GCF_012273895.1 Zerene cesonia | reverse complement strand
CAAACGGCTCCTATTTGTTAAAAAAGTTTAAGTCGATAAAACACGAATAAAACACGAATATGACATTTTCCCCCCCTATATACTAAATTTTATGAAAATCGTTGGAGCTGATTCCGAGATTCCAATTATATATACAAGAATTGCTCGTTTAAAGGTATAAAAGATATGATTAAATAACTACTCCTTTATTACTAAAACGACATGATTGTGTAAATATAACATTGCTTTTAACAAATGTCAGGCGTAAAATTTGTTCTGTCTATTATCGATGAATGTGTTTATATAATTTGATTTTATTTCAGCAAATGAATAAAAGTATTGAATATATTAGAAAAATACTTCATTCAAATTTATTAAATAAAGAAAAACAAAACCTTCAAGATCTTTCTTATAAGAACATTTAAGCGTTACAAAAATATATTTAGCTGATATGCTAAATACTAGCGGTCCACCACGGCATCACCCGTGGTACATATATAGCCTATACCCTTCCTCAATAAACAGGCTATCTAACACAGAAATAATTTTTCAAATCGGACCAATAGTTCCTGAGATTAGTGCGTTCAAACAAATAAACAAACGCTTCACCTGTATAATATTAGTATAGATATAGAAAACCTGAAAAATAAAAGAATACAGTCCTAACTAAAAGCGACTAACGTCGCACTAGCCTATTCAGTATAAATTAAACAATCAAGCTTCACGCAACGCTGTAAAAATATTATTATTTTCTTGTTGATATTAGCTGCGGCATTAAGTTTTAATCTAAACAAACTGCCTCCGAGCAGAGCCGAGCATTCATGTTAGTTAACCGCGGATTATGACGTTCGTGTAATGAAGTAATTTATTATACGCTAAGTACCTAATAACCGAGACTGTTATAACAAATGGCATGCTGTTTACATAGTAATAACAAAGAATACTTGCTATCAGGACTATATAACGATAAGAATACCTATATTTGTTAATGGTTATGTGATAGGCACTACGGTAACAACCATACCATAAACATAATTAATTATAGAAAGAGGTTCAAAAAGGTCAGTCGAAATATATGAACAAAACTGGATAAATATAAATCGGCAAATTAGCCTTTGTATCGGTGTATTTATACAACATAGCATATTATTGTAAATTACTTATAAAAACTTTTTTATATTTTTTAGCAGTATTGCCAGTACGACAACAATTAAACGTCAATAAAGATAAATTCTAAATTAAAAAAAAAAATATGTACATAATACACAGACAGAAGAGCACAATTGTCTAAATGTATTATCTAATGCAGCGATCTCTTCCAGACAACCTGGAAAGGTGCTAGTATTGTCAGTATATAATTTTTTAATAAATAGTATGAGTTTTTCACCTATTTACATAGCACAAACCGGCGTCTTCGATATGCCTCTATTAAGATCCCTAGAACCATAAACAAATAAAGACCAAAGAATACTAATTTTAATGAATGAATTAATAAATTACTGCATCAAAATTATTCATTCCTCCCACCAATTCACCACAGTCCAAACGATATTAATTGAAAGCCCGAATTTAAAGAAAGAGCTTCGACAACCCGATCCAGGCAGGCTTGTTTGGCAACGTGACATCTTAAGAAAACGGCAGCTAACCAGCCAGTTGTTGTACACAATAAAAGTCTTAAGCCCGTTGCCTAGCGAGGAAGATTTACTCCAGTAACTTAATACACCGTAATATCGCCGGTAAAACCGCTGATCCAATGGTAGCTACGCTAATGCTCATATATAACAAATTTGTAGCCTCTGCTTGTTAACAAATTATGTATGATGAGACAAGACAAGGAAGTGTATCTTAGTTCGATTTTTTGGAGATTAGATAAGAAATGTATTTATAATATTTACAGTATATTTTGCGCTATGTTGAAATTATCTTTTATTTTAATTTAATTAATTTAGAACAACTCTTTACACAAAAAACAAAAGAACGACTATTTCTTATCCCGATACATAAATTTCAAACGCAATTCATTATTATATTAGCTAATCATAAGACAAAATCTTCTTCCATTCGTATTATTAATATTTTACACCGTTTTTATGACGTATTTACGAAATGTGCGTATGGCTTAAAATCCTTCAATCATATGTTTTTCTTGTGTGTACCATTTTCACTTTTATTATATATGCTTAAAAATGGCTTTTAATTCGCTCGCTTGAATCTGGAAGGCACGGCACGAGCGTATCTGTCGGCCCGTCCAAGCCTTAGTTATGATATAACAAGAAACTGGCTAAGCCCCGGCTTACAAGAGACTTTATTAATTGACATGACATTTTTTGGGCTACAACGTAAACGAATAAGCTGTTTGTTGGAGATTAAAATGAATTGTGTTCAAATTATGAGACAAGTATATAATTAAATCGTAGAAATAATGAGGCACGTTTTAGGCGTATATAAATAGCGTGTTATATATCCAAGTAACTTAAATATAACAATATAGTGTAACGCATGCTATATTTTTTAGATAAACAACTGCCAAATGCAGTGATGACAATTTTATTTATTCCTAAGATTATGCTAAAATACATATATTATTTTTTCTAATCAAAGAAGACACACTAAACTACAAAACCAAAAGTATATTTTCTTCTTAATTTTAAACAGTAAAAAGTTTCAATTAAATTTTATACAACTGAAAGTGTATGTATACAATTTTGTATCTAGGATCACGTTATTCGAAATCAAAGTATCTATAGAATTATATATTATGTTATAGATACTCTTTTTAGCAAAAGTAACAATCGAAAAAAAAAGAAGAAGAAAAAATAATCAGTAAATAATAAGTATAAACAGTTTTCTTTACTTTTTTTACCAAACTTAATACAAAATTAGTATCTAGGAAGTAAATTTATATAAACAACGTTTCATATAATCCTCAGGCGGTGAAACATAAAGGTACTTTATTTAATAAGAGCAATCCAAGGAGCCATAACTCAAAGTTTATCCTTACATTGACTTAAGAAGATGAACCTGCCTCGGATATGTTGCTCATTCCGCCACCCCAGTAATGACTACGCCATGTCTGCCATGAAACATATCAAGTATTTTTATTCGATTTTTATGAATCACTAGCTGCGCCCCGCGGTTTCACCCGCGTAACTCCGTATCCTATAGGAATATCGGGATGAAAAGTTGCCTATATGTTATTCCAGTTTGCCAACAGTCTACGTACCAAACTTCATTGCAATCGGTTCAGTAGATTTTGCGTGAAAGAGCAACAAACACCAACACATCCTTACAAACTTTTGCATTTATAATATAAGTAGGATTATAGTTGGATAGGATTAATTAGTGATTTAATAATTTTAGTATAAAACTTCGGGAGAGTTAAAACTATGCTACAGATACCCCGTACATTAAACAAGAATTAACTACATAAAAAAAAAACAAAAAAATTACATTTTACAATACTGAGTAGCGCTTCAGTGTCTTAAAGACGAGTTTATTTTTTGTTGTTTTGAAATTGATTAAAGGTTATTATCTTTGCAAAACCGAAGTGTATCAGTGGTAACGCTTACCAGTGGCGGCTTACTAGCCCCGTTGCCGGCTGTGGCTTCAATGAATATTTTATCGTTTCTATTTTTTCAATTTACTCTACAATATTTCAGTTTTGCTATCTACATCGCATTGTCATAATTATTCGTCGGAAAGCATTGTCTTATTCATTAACAAGATCAATCTTTCTTTGCCCTCGCGGCTCGCATAGTCAAAGAAAGAGATTTTCTGGGGTTTTCCCCGCATACTTGTCGTTTCCTTAGGCTTTCCGCGACAAAAATATCCCAAACTATATTTGTTTCCATCTATCCAAATATTATTATACCATATCGGCCCAGTGGTTTAGATTTGAAGAAGAAACAGACAGACAGACAGGCAGAAAGATAGTAGAGAAGAAGGATTACTTAAGGAAATAAATGTATAAGATACACATAAGCATTCGTAATTTTGAGACTATGTATATAATCAAATTTTCAAGAAGTTAATTTAACATCTAAAGGCCTTACTGCCATAAATAACCCTAAAAACCTTAAAATTCCACACAAAATCAACAGACATTCTAAAACACAACACAACGAGACATATCTCTCTCTAAGCAGAGTATTTTTCGCGTGAGTTGCCCCGCTCCGTACGGCGATTGTCGTTCAGTCGCTTGCGGACGGTGTAATCTCAAATCTCCTGCCGTCAATTTATTTTCATTAGTGATCATCCTCGGTTAATTTTATTCCCTACTTACCCTGCGAAGGATATTTCAGCTCGCTTTGTGTGGAGAACTCGCAGTGGAGTTTTCTGATGTAGGATGTTTTAGTTCAATAGTTGTGATATTTTTGAGTATTTGGGTTGTATTTAACGTCGTGATGTAATGTCGTTAAATAGTGTTAAATAATATGATGAATAAAACGCGTTTAATATCCGTTAAAAAGTATTTCATTTCTAAATGATACGATGAAAGTGCTAGTATTTATATTCTATATTAATGTTGATATTTTTTTTACAAAATTATGTTGATAATTTTGCTAGTTTTCCGGTTGTAATTTTTTGTGATTATTTCCCGTTGAAAACTTATAATAATATTCACCAACAAAATATTAACATAGGATTTAGTTAACATTAAAAAAAGTTGATTCCATAGTTAACAAGCCCCTCTCCCAGGCCGTAGTATCTGAGAGATGCTTAATTCATTTCCACGGGATAATATTATTTTTTTACTCCCTCACGCTTTTTCGGTTCAACCGCGGCTTATTTTTTATTCATTGCAGCCAATCGGGGTGGGATATTCAATTATCTACCCTCATTTATATTTCAAAGATAATCGAAGCGAAATCATGTTTCGGTTTGACAATTCTTTCGAATGAATGATTGTATTGAAATTCGTTGTTTCATACTTAATCTGTGGTCTGTATAGTTTTCCTCGTATTTTTATATTTATATTTTTAGAATATCTTGTCATAAAAAAAAATAAAACAATTGTGCTCTGTTTATAAGTTCAAGTTTTACCTTCAGACGAAGTTTTTTGACATTTCCTTTAAGTAGTGCTGAAATATTAATCTATACAAAATCACTTATATTGAATGCAGGATTCAACGTCTACCCAATAAAGTTTGCCTTCAAAGAGTTCGCAACGTTCCTAGGACCTATATTTTTCCCCACGCTCATTATTCTAAGCTGTATAACAAACAATTATCAGTACCTTTAGGGGCAAGCCACGGGAGCGCATTTTATTCACGTCTAAATCTGTGCTCGAATTAATTTGTCGCGACGTGCGAAATTAACGCATGAGTAACATCGCACACTCTGACATCTAGCGAGATCGCAGCTATGCACCAGGCTTTCAGTAATAACATAGAGCTGTTATTACCTAGTACTGTTTTTAAACAAACCTGTATACTGAATTTGTTATACTTGCATACATTTATCTATATTTAATCTTTCCTAGGTGATCTCCTTTCTAGGTACAGAGAGAAGCTAAGCTAAGGACTAATCATACCCGATTGTAATGACAGTTGTGAATGTGTGTATTGTTGAGATTTTTTTAACTCTTCTTGCTCTGCATTAAGTACTAAGAGTTTTAACTACGCATGACTCCCTGGCGTGTTTATGAAGAAATAGTATTTATATAAGTATATGATATCATTGGAGATTAGCGTACAGAACGTGGAAATTCGTTTTTACGATACATTAAATGAATCATATAAAAAAAGGTTCCACCGAAGTGCCTATTCTCCAACCAACAATCTGTTCAAAAATATATAATATTTTAGAAAGATTGTTGGTAATAACATCCCTTTATAAATATACTAATTCCCGGCACTGTTTACCGCGGTCTCAGGTGAAAATATCCCACGCTCGGCGTCTGCATCTCCAGCTTAACTGTTTACTGCTCCTCATTCGTCTGTCGCATAATATTTGTCACTTCTTACTAGATTAGATTAAACAAATCGTGACAGTCGGAACTATGAAAACATCTACGAGCCATGGTTGGTTATTTATTAGCCACATATAACTTAGTAAGGATAAATAAGGGCACTTTTAAAAGAAAAAAAATAGCATAATGTATACATTTCCTTTAATGAATACTCCTCATAATTTTCTAAGTGAAAAGTATATAATGATATAACGAATTAATTTAAAAGTAATATATAAAACATTAACAGTATAATTTAAGTATCGAAAATCACAAATTAGGAAAACAAAAACAGAAAAATTAATCGTCCCTCGGACTAAACAAGTTAATTTTTAACGATCACTCATCAAAATTGTTTAATTACGTCCCAGAGGGTCTAATCGTAAACTGAGGTTGAAGGGAGGCTAATCAACCGTTTAAGAACGACACTCCGTGATAAGAACTCGAGTCCCTTTCGAAATGACAGCTTTCATTACCTTTTAAGAAAAATGCGTGTCCAAGATTATTACGGTTTGGGTGCCGTAAGTATTTTTTGACAATTTTTATAATTCAATAACTTTTTTTGCGATAAAGCTTTTTTTCGGGTATAATAGTTAGGTATATTTGTAGTCTAGGCTAATAATTTATTTACCAAACGATATATATGTCTCTTTGATCGAAGTATAACGAAACGCAAATGAATAAAAGTAATAAGGCAACGTTAGAGTTATTTAAATATTATCATATATCATTTTATTTTGTTTAAGAAAAGCTGCTCTTTAATTAGGTATATATAAATAAAGTAAAAAAATATATTATTATAATTAGTTATTTTTATATGAAATGGGTTTGCGGATTTAACAAAAGATCTTGATGTATATATATACATATATATATATATATATATATATATATATATATATATATATATATATATATATATATATATACATTAATTTTTGTGGAAGTCAAATACTCTTCGGCATGACGGACAGTTCGCAACGGGGAACGTACCACACACAGGAGACGATAAGTGATGATGTTTTTATACCGTTAAAAGGCGAGCAAGCTTTTCTTCCTCTCATCAATATCTTATTTTATCCCTCATCTTTTCAAGTCTGCAATACATGTTTCATTACCGTCTCTTATAACTAGCTGGGCCCACGGCTTCACCAGGGGAAAAAACAACCTGTATGCTTTATTTCTATAGCCTTCAAGTTACTCTGATGCATTTGGTATGTCAAGTTTTCTTACGAACTATTTAAAAGTTTTTACCCGATTATTTCTATCAACACTTTCGCTCCACAAGGTTGGACCATTTTTGTCAGATTTTCAACATGTTAAACGTCAATATCAAAATTTTCTTAAACGTCATTATCCCAATTCAACTGGAGATAGTATGATAAATAGAAAACAAGCTGGCCGGCAGTGTTCTTGAGTTATAAATGATATAACAAACTTTCTTTTATATAAATTAGTATCGATTTATCTCCTAAATTATATGTAAGGTGTGTTTTTATTCAACTATATCTAATATTAAGTATTATAGAATTGAAATGCTTTATAAATCAGAAATTTTGATCTGCCGCCCGGCCTCGTTATAAAATTTTTTTCTATTCTTTCCAAATTTCTCATTCAACTATATAATCTCTTATTGAGTCCTGTTTCAATCTAATATATAAAATTCTCGTGTCACAGTTTTCGTTGCCAAACTCCTCGGAAATGGCTGAACCGATTCTTATGACATTTTGTGTACATATTGGGTATGTGTGAGAATCGGCTAACATCTATTTTTCATACCCCAAAAGGATAAGAGTAAGGCAGAACAACGCTTGCCGGGTCAGCTAGTTAAACAATATAAGCGTTCATTCTTTTATGATTTCATGTCTGTATGTGCATGTGTTTGATATTTATATAAAAATAACAAAACATTATATTATAATAGTTATTAAAAAGGTGTATTATGAATACAATTACACATATTGATGCAGTCTTTTCACATATGTAAATACATTTTTTAATACTAAAAAGCCTACTATTTTTGATTGATCTTAATTTTAACCGTTAACCGTTAACCGACTTCAAAAAGGAATGTTCGCAATTCGATCCGATTCAATTTATTGTAAAACATAATTTTTTAGCATTTCAGTATCACATTCAACTAAGAGATTACATCGCAAAATAAGCTTTAAAAATACAAGGCACATTCGCAGCTTGAGGAGGAAATGTGCAGCGATAGCTAACTCGGTTTATTCGACAGATAACAGCAAATGTATTCAGATGCACAATCTTTATATTACCCATAAACCGACGTCGCAAATAGCTGATGAAGCTATCGCTTATTACATTTCAGTGGAGTGTTTTTTGTGATTTTTATTCAAGATTATTGGTACTGTAACTATAATTGTTTGTATAATTTGAATCGAAGGTTATTTCAGATTTGATCATATTATGTTCGTGTTATATTGCTGCTTATTTTCTTATAAGTTATTGTAGCGACGTCTAAAAAACTACCTTTGCTTGATTATTTTAAAGTTCGAAATTGAGAAATGTTGTTTCAAAGCTTTTCTATATTATATCTTCTATTTAAATAAAAATGGCAGTGATATGCCATTCATCAGTTGTTTCTATAAAATATTAATATCTCTTTAATGGTCTTTAGAATGATTTAAACAATAAATATTTACGCAACGTAACCACAATATTTAAAACCATTGCTATGTATAAAGTGTGTATAAAGTATGTATATATGTTTAAACTTTCAGTCTCCAGTCACTGCAGTTGTTAAAAGCGTCTAACAGAAAATTCAATAAAAAGCTAAAAGCCAATCTTATCTCGAAGAGGAAATTAAGAAACAGCGGCGAGCATCTGACATGGCGCTCTTTACAGATCTGCTGCTAGTGATGTTCCGATTTTACGATATATAAGGAACAATTCTATCGATATCGATAGAAATCACCCAACTGATTCGTGAATATAACATTTCATCGATAATTTTTATATAGATTTTAGACCTAATAAATGTATGTTAAATTAATAAAATTTTCATGTATATGTGTATATACTCTCTACATTTTTAAAGTGTTTCTTTCACTATTAACCAAAAATACTAAAGATATTTGCATCACTTGAAGACGTGTAACATTTGAATTTATCTTATTCGTAAAATTCGCTATAATACTTAATTTACTCAAATTCAAGCTCATCATTCAAAATACAGTACACGTATTAAAAAATTAAAGAAAAGAACATTAATAAAATCATTTCCGAGCTAATTACAGCCTGTTTAATTACATCGACATAATGAGACAACACTAACATTTTTAACAGAGTGTTGACTGCGACAGCGACATCGGACTTTGAAATAATTCGACGTCGGGGGAGGCGCAGGAAACACAGCCTTATCTGGCAACACCCGCTTGTTATATTTTTAAATAACTCCACAGTATTTGTCCCTCCCCTCACCACGTGAATAGAGAAACGTATTTAATGTCACCGCCAGTTCCTAAGTCGTGACGGTTTTTTCACAATTCCGTCAGATAAGGTCAATGTGGATAATAAACGAAATATATTAAAGAAAATGTCTTCGCTACGAGAAGCTACGACGGGTGAAGTTATAAAAAAACGAGTCATCAAGGTGTTTGTCAACCGCAATTATATAGTCATTAATAAACAAGCATAGGTTTTAATTTTAGAACTATAATTAATTCCTGTTTGTATAACAATCAATTAAGGTAATAATAATGAATACGTAACAGTATTAATTATTTTAACACTCAAAACAGTGCATAAAAACTGTTTATTATGGCAAAAGTCAATTTTTCATCATCAGTCATTAGTTTAAATCATTTTTTAACAATTTCAAAGCCAAATACTTGTGCATTTTTTTTTAGAAAAAGCTATAAAATATTTCAAACACATAAAATTATACACATTGTGTATAACATATCAATATATCATTTAATTACGAAATCACTCAAGACACAAGGATATACATAACGTAAGAGCTGATAAAAGCATTCATTATAGCTAGCACACTTCTGGGTACAGTTTATCCCTTATCTGAGAATGCATTGCGGGAACAATATCATTACGGAGGCAATTCAACATTTTTATTATTGCCTTACTATTGTCTTATGGCGCGACGGTGCTTGATAACAAATGTACACACAAACGGCGAAAACCGACAACATAATATATATTCATTGTTTTGTTTTTTTTACTCTGTTTCACAGTGATCTGAGCGAAGAGTGAATAGGCTTTAAAACGCTCCTACAAAGTTATACATGGGGATAATTAATTTAGATTGCGTACTTTGTTAATATGAACATATTGAAGGAGAATACCTCCTACTTAATTCAGTAATGAATAGAAGACATATTATGAGTGAAGAATTGGAAACAATTTAAAATAACACGCGCAGTTTTCAAAACCAGTGTGTTCTTCACATAATTCTTGTGCGATACCTCGCAGATTTATACGGGTAATATTTGTTGTATCACCTTCCCGCGAATAATGCGAGAGATTTATGAATAAGCTGTTTGTTTAGGCGGATGATTGTCGTGATAACGCCTCGCTCTTGACTAATTTCCTACTTCATTTCATTTAATATTTGTGAGAAATGATATTCAATTTAAATTTGAAGTTGGACGTCATCCAGATATGAAAGTTGTACTATGGATGTTGTAGTTGTAGTTGTAGTTGGACGTGGACTATTTTTAACTGTCGTCCCCAAAAATTAAGGAGATTCTCATTTTGTCTATATAGGTTATTTTTTTTTTTGGTTTTGTTACTCGATATTTCCCTGAAAACCGATAAAAGTGATACTTTTTGTGTTTTATAAGAAATTGTTGTCTTTTGTTCCCATTTTCGAAGCTGAAGGGTTTCTATTATAATGTTGCTCAAAAAACGTTAAAGAATAAATGAGTAGGGTACCTACATATGCCATAAGCTAGAGCTGGTTACCGAGGCCTCAATACCATTTAATTCATTTTAGCTAAATTGACAATTCTCTTTTATTATTGACATTTTGTGCAACATTCACACTTCATCAATTGTACGAAACCTGAAGAATAACAATGCGAATGAGGCCACTTATTCGTATTACACTTTTAACACGTCACAAAATGATTAAGGAAACTAAATACAAAAGGTTGATAGCAAGATGACATTGAAAACTAAATTTTTATAATTAGAAAATGTCTTAACTTTCACATCAGTAGTTGTATAAAATAACTTTTAATCGGTAACAAATGAGCGTATCAATTGATACAAAATCAAACGCTAAAGAAATTTTATAAAACACTATCATTTCAGCAGCTGCGCCCGCGTTGACTAAAACACTTAAAACTTAACAAGTTTGACACTAAAACCTTCTTCAAGAAACACGCTATCCATTATTGTAAACAGAATGAAAACCGGCGCAGTAGTTTATCCATTAATCGTAAACATACGGACAGACAGACTGGGCGAAGGACTTCATTTTATAATATATAGTGATAGTTATATGTATAGAGATGAAATGTTTTCATAGATTTCAGTCACTTTATTTGTAAATACATGCACAGTGTTTCGAACATAACGTACACAGGCTTTCATTGTAAAATCCACGTAGAATTGCGTCACGTTAAAAACATATTTTAATTAACACCTACATGGAAATCTATGTATTATATTCATGTGTTTATAAGGTGTATAATAATGTCTTACCTATTTGACAACTCACGCATTTATACCTATTTCCATTATGCAAATACCCAGCCCAAGGGGCTTGCTTACGGAGATACCATTAATCATTATCTAAATTAATTTCGAACCTTAAAATCTCCTCTTAGTTTCTTAAAGTCACAATAAAGAGGATCGCGGTGGATGCCATAACTCATCTGTACGTAAGATTACTGATCTTTAATCCCCCTTCTGGGTTTCTCTTAAAGTTAAGATTTACGACTAGGAATTATTTCGTCCCCGCGAAATAAGCCGGCAGTCGATGAAAAAAGTTTGCATAGGTGCGATAGGGGATGACATTTTAATGTGTCTCTTAACGCGATACAGATTTTTAAGCTATTGCGAATTTTGGCTTGGTTATTGATTGTCAAATGTTTTTTTAGACTTTTAATCTGTTTTTATTTGACGATATAAAAAATGGGAACATGAAATATAGGCTTAAAAATCGCTTTTATAAATCCTATTAAGTCTTAACCTCGTATATTAATGCTACTCACCGTAAGAACTATAATAATATTATACTGGTACATCACAAACAATTGGTATGATTAAAGGAAATTTATAAAATCGTGTATACAAATATATTAAAATGTCCCGGTTTATTCAATGTTCCTTTTGTTAAAATGCAGTCCAAACGTGGTTTAAAATCATAAAAAGGCTATACTAGTCAATTTGAAGGCGTTATTGTAGAGTTAACTGAAGGAATATTTATAGCGGCAACTTTATTTAATATCTGGTTACATCGCGCCTCGCGAACGAAACTTTTAAGCTGCACAGACTATATTGAGTTTAGCCAAGTAATATCCATGCTTTGATAAATTACAAATATTCATAGCCAGTTCTAAGCGATTTATAAACATTATAAATATGCCAAAGTTCTTTGTTCCTTTTATTGACATTTATTTGATAAAAGTAAATTTTGAATGTAGATATACATTCACCTATAATAAATAAACTAGCTGTGACCCGCGGTTGAAGCGTAAGTCCGTATCCCGTAGGAATATCGGTATAAAAAGTGCCTATGTGTTATTTCAGTTGTCCAGCTATCTACGAAGCAAAATAATATTATTATTCACCGATAGATGTCAGGAAAAAAAAACACGAATAAAACACGAATATGACATTTTCTAAAAAAAATTCCTACATAGATCGATTTATCGCCCCCGAAACCCCCTATATACTAAATTTCATGAAAATCGTTGGAGCCGATATATATATACAAGAATTGCTCGTTTACAGGTATAAGATAAAAACCAAATAAAAAATCGCCCAATAAATAAATGCTTCGATATGAATTAAAATAGAACAATGCACCTAAAAAAACCATTTACATAACACCTAACTTTCACAACACGTACACTAGTGTGATAAAAGCATTATTTCTGAATAAGTTTCAAAATATCTTACTCAAAGTTGGCAACAAAGGCATAATTGAAAGATCGGAAATTCCCAAGCAAGCTCATATTTCAAAGACGCTCTTCTTGCCCGGATAATATAAGAAGATAGAGGACAGAGTCGGATATAAAATATGGCGTCCTTTCATGAATCTTATTAAGATATCCTCCGAAAACTGAAAGAGATAGAACTCTTTATAGTTACTACATGTGTGAGTGGGACGGACAATTTTACAAGGTTTATGTATATTAAAATAATACGTACGGTTAAAGAGGTGTGTGGTGGCTTCGGTGTGAATTTATCGTTTCTATGAATATGATTTTCTTTAAGACGCTGCAGTCCCATAAGTGTTTAGTGTCAAACGGCTATTATTCTTTAAAAGTTATACCAGCTATTGTTAAGGAAAATCGGTACATTTTTCTCGTATCTCATATAATAGTTTTGTCGTATAGACACCTGCACAACAATTAGGAGTGATTGTGTATATAAACAGAGAGAGTAGTGAACAGATTATGAAATTTCTTGCAGCATGGTGGCATAGGGGCATGAAAGGCAATAGTATGACCAGTGGTGAAATAGCAACGAATTTTTACAAACCATAACCATAATAATTAGAACGTATGAGCAAACAAAATCCAATTTATTACAATCTAATAGCTTTAAGAGCGCAAAATGGAAAAGGAGATATGTACGAGTAAGCAGGGTCATAATTCACGTAACTTTTCAAAAGTGCAACACACGCTATCTTAACTAACATGCAAAATAACTTTGGGATACGTTGCTTACCGAAAACCGATAATAAAGTTATACGGCGGAACTTTTACAAGAGTTAAATTTGAATTTATTTCACGCGTCTATGTAATGTACTGTTTCTTATTATCTTCACTTTCTCCATTAATGTTTTTTCTCCGATGGTTGATAATCTGAATGGAAATCTATAAATATCGGGTAGTTGGAAAGGTAACTATGATGAACTACCTACGAGATCTGCGATTGGTGAGGTTGAAAATATATTTCGTAGAAATTTCTTGAAATGCTTCCATTTTACTCAGGCAAAAGTAAGGTTTCATGAACACAAAAAAACTATGTCATATTTGTTCCTCATTTAGGTATATCTTACGATCATAAGAGATCCGTTTTGTGTTGATAAAATTTTAAGAAAGGTCATTATGAATTACGGTGCAAAATACGCGTAAGTCACAGTCTATGATCGCTATATAGACTGTATATTTAGCAATAATTCTTATTACTCGTATAAAACTCCTCCGAAACGACTGGACCGATTCTTGTGAAATTTTGTGTTAATATTGGGTATGTCTGAGAATCGGTCATCGTCTATTTTTCATACCCCAAAATGATAAGAGTAGGGAAGAACAACGTTTGCTGTGTCAGCTAGTATTTATTTCATTATAAGTGTGTTCGTATTGTTAATGATTAAGAAATTCCTCGAAATCTCTTCATTTGCATAAAAATATTATGAACAAAAAGATGAACGCATACACTCCAATTTCTTTTCGCGTGACGCGAATTTGAGATCGCACATTATGCATTAAAAATGTATGGAATCAGCTAATGTGTGTCTACTGTCGAGACAAATCTATCGTCATTTCCTTAACGCGGCGACGGTCCCTTATCATTCAATTCCGCGATATTAAGGGGGCGATATGCAAAAATTACCCATCCGCGTTTATCCCCACATAAATAATATTAGATAGCGTGCGTGCGAGTGTTTTTGTAATTACCGCATAAATAATAATTCAGCGCGCCGTAGATTACTGTTAGAGGCTTGATGCATGTGCGTTATAAGATTTTACTAAGACTCTCGGTGTGTCGGATAGAATTGGGTTGTAAATTATCACACGATGTGAAAGGTAATTTGAATGAGTTTTGGGTAGAGGTAGGTTGATTTGTTCGAGACTTTTCTATGCGTAGTGGAAATAACTTTTCGTAATTAATTCCTATCTATCAGTTCTCATCTGTAAGCACTAAGCCTGTTATATATTAAGAAATATTGAGGCAATAAATCTAGGCAATTATCCTTGATTTATTATTATCATGAATTTAAGTCACATTTTTATTATTATTTTGGTTACATTTACGTTTGTCAATAGATAAGAAAACTAAAGCTAGAATGTAGAATGGTAATGTACATTTTCATCATTTAATTACTCATCATATATCCTAATTGTTAAAAGATACCTGTGTATCCAAGCACATCCTTATCCCGTACTTCTTACAAATTATTTCATTATAAGATGTACACAAATTCTAGCTTGTTTTTGGCCGTCACAAATTTAAACCACATCGATATATAAAGTTAGCTACGTTTACCTAAAAACTGTAAACAAAGATATCCAATTTAAACTTTTCCTATATTTACCCACACTCTATTAAGTTCTTAGAGCGTTATCATCCAAGTATAAGTAAATGCACAAACAGTATAAATATTCATTCAAATTAACACGATCTCATACTCGCGCCGCTTAGGAGTAAGCTGAACGACACTGTAAGGAAAATTTCTATACAAAATCCCTATGGCAATATTAAGATAATATAGCTACGTGAAATTGAAACATTGAGCCAATTTAAATACTTAAGTTTTGTATGAAAATATGATGGATTCTCATCGGAAAATATTTGATGGTTATTAGATTATTTGATTTCAAACGCCATAAAATGTAAGAATTTTTAAGGCATTGATTAACAAACAAACAAACAAACAAACAAAAACACTTTATTGTGCACCAATGATAACATAAAGTAACAAAGAATATATAT
>NC_052111.1:5881746-5913142 GCF_012273895.1 Zerene cesonia | reverse complement strand
GGGATGCAAGGCTTTAACCAAGTTTCGGATATAAGAATAGCGTGTATATGTTGGGTATCAAAGGATGTTAATAATTCATTAAAATTCAAATCAATTGATTAAAATTGCTCACAAGGCGGGATTTCGCCGAATCGTGGCAATTCTCGGCTACAAGATTTTTTTTCTAATTTAAAACAATTTTTTCTATTGTAAATATATCTAATCATTTCTAGTTTAAAGCATTGAATGCTAATAAACTGAAAAATGAACCTTAAAATGTGTTTTTAGTTTATTCGTATTAAGTTTAGTTTATCCGAAATAATTTTCCATAAAGATAATTTTTTTTAATGTGTTATTATTTTACCAAAAAGTTTGTAGCAAACAAAAGAAGTGACGTGTGAATTGCCTAATGGTATATTTAAAATATGTTCACTACTGACTGTGCGAATCTTGAAGGAATTAATGAATTTATTTATTATGAGAATTATATAGAATCTGTTGATTCGCCCTCTTAATCAAGTGCATTTCACTATTTAATTAAGTATGTTTAACGTAAAGAAACATTTAATCAAACATTTAATATCGTAAATCCATCATATGTTGAAACATTATAATAATACTTTATTGAATAATGACAGATGCTACAAGATATGAATTTTAAAATCCTAAAATTATCGAATTCGCCAGTTTATCACGTTGTCTTATAGCACAGCTATTTGTCCAATTTTATGAACGAGTTTCCGTACCATACAGAAGTCCTTTTTGTTGTAATAAATACCAGAAGCTTCTATACTTAATCTCAACATCTTTTGATAAATGTTAAACACACAATACAACCCTGTCCAACTAACCCAAACTTAAGCTCGCTTCGCTTACCTCAGCAATAGACGAATGCTTACTGCGACACGGTTCCAAGACGTTCGTAGATTGGAGTATTAGGAAGCGTTTACACGGGCGGCACGTAGCGTAATAAATAATATAGTAATCAGTGCGATTCCTTACATCCCGTCCTTATTAGGCGAGAACCAACATTCAACATTCGCTAATGCCCGGGCTTACTGGCACATGTGGGACGGAAAGATTCCGCGAGAATTTATTGTACATCGGCTTATGAATCATAAATAAGGGCTAATTAGAATTGCTTTATTGTACACGAGGTATTGTTCCAATATTAGATGGATATAGCGATAACCGCTCTATACAATAATATATAATTCCTTGTGATATGAAGCGAATTCTTTGAAAGCATACGTATTGCTAGGGTTTATTAGAGATTATAAATTGTATAATTCGACTCTTCATCTGTCAGAGCCAGTGAGTGATATGATAATAATATCTAAAATACATTGATAAAAGATAATGTGAGTGAAGACAATGTGACTTATTGAAGTAAACTTAAGCACTCTATACATATATTTCGATGTAGACTTAGGTGTATTAAAATATATGGTTATTCTAAAAATGTGCATACTTAATTTAATTACAATCATACAGACTAAAGTTTTCTTGTTCATTATGATATTATCCTATTTGAAACCTGGCTTAACCTTCACGAAATAAAATTAAGACGCCAAAAACCATTCCTCCAGTTTACCAACCATCCATTAAATAACGATCGAATTAGGGAAGAAAAAATTAATACATCGCATAACATAAACATTCAATTTAGTCATATATCACTAATTTCTCATTAATTCGCAGGCGATACATAAATCTGATAACGTTCCGTACACACGCCGCCGATAATGCGGACAAATTATGAAGTTTTAACAAGTTCGCGAAATAAATCTCTGCGAGACAGAGAGGTTATCGTAGAAGCTTTTATAAGTCAGTGTGTTCCAGTTGAAGTAAACTTTTCTTTGTCAAAATAACGCATTGATCAATTTGTTTATTAAGTTAAAAGAGGAGATTTAAAAATGCTTGCAATGTTGCTTCTACTAACCATATGCATCAATTCTTATATTTTTTTTATTTCAATTCACCAATTTTCTTCCTTTTACTTTAAATCCCTTTAATCAATATTTTTAACATTGATACTCTCTGAATATTTTCTATAGCACTTAGATATCATTCACGTACCTACCCATGGGCAAAATAATATTTGAAATGGGTCGTGTAGTTCCTGAGATTAGCGCGTTCAAACAAACGCACTCTTGGCTTTATAGGATTATTAAAGAATATAAATTGTCTTCTATCATACAGAACAGAGACACATGAGAAATATGTATCGTTAAAGAATGGAAAGTAAAGTTAAAGCAATAAATTAATTGGCGAATAAGTTAGAGTAAGGCGGGAAAGCGAGGAAGATTCAACCAAGTTTAGACTATTAATTTGGGTCTTAGAAGGCACCCCGACAAATAAGCGAGTTATATGTGTGAATATTTTGTGTTAGCGTATATGTAGAATTATTAAATATGTATTATAATAATGTGTTGCATGGGAAAAGGATGAAAAATGTTATATTAAAAGAAACGTAAAATGAAATCAAAAAATATGGTGATAGTTTGATGTAACAAGGCGAAAAGAAAAATAATAGCGTGATAAGCTATATAAATAAACACGCTACCAGATAAAGATGTTTTATGAGAGATATCTCTTGACTTATATAAACGTAACATTGAAATTAATGTTCTAAGCAATTTTCAGCATTAATATTAAACCACAATTAAAGATAGAGGCTCGAAAAGTCCATGTAAATTTCACCTATTTCACGCCTTGGAAGACCTGTAACCTCTATTAAGGAAATATTTAATTTGATATAACAATTCAGAAATTATAAAACATGCTCAAAAGTACGATGCAAAAGATAATAACGACTCATTTTGTTCATTATTAACAAAGTTTTAATAGAAAACATACATTCTGTACGCCCTATTCACGTATATTCATATTCATAGAAACCACGTAAATTCTATTGGATGTGAGAAATTTTTAAAGAATAGAAAAATTCGATGATGAGGCGAGATTCAAACCCATATAATTCGCCGTACCGTGGCAACGCCTGACCTATCTGCTATCCATGATCCCGCCTCATCAATCGAATTTCTTCTACTCTTTCAGTTTTATGTGCCTTAGGGACACTCCGAAAATGTCTCATTTATAAAGCGTTTGAATGCTATAAAACTAAAAATTACATTGGATATGTCAATATAAACTACCTAAGTTATTATTGCATCGATCACAAAACGATAATAAATACATCCCCCGAGTAATACCGCTGCCCCGTTCCACTGATTCAATATTAATGTATTTTAAAGTTTCCCATACACAATGACTAATTTCATCAATTTAGAGCATTAATTATTCCAATAAATTTACACGAGTGATCAGTAACTCGCAATTAAGTAATCTTTTAACAATATACAGTTGCTCCATTGTTTTATGTGATAACGAAAAGCCCTTGCGTAATTTTATAGCAAAAGTTTATAATAATTTCATGGTTGTTATTGTACAAATTTATGTTTTGTGTAATGGTTCACGCTGGATATAATCTTCAGTAATCGATCGACATTAATAATTAATTATAAGTATATAAATGAAATATGAATTTAGGAAGAGTGTTGATTAAATTATTCATTATTATTCAAAGTAATAGCCGTAATCTGAGTGCTATTATTCAAGAAAGAAGTGTTTGGATATATAAGTAATACTATCGGTCCACTCCGGCTTCACCCGTGGTAGATATATAACCTGTATGATTCTGGGATCATGTATCCAAGTGTGTAAGATTTTTTGAATTCATTACAAGCTCCTGAGATAAGCGCGTTCAAACAAACCATTCAGCTTTATATTACTTTAATTAAGTAAGTAAAGATAGCTAAACCCAAGAAGAAATTTGCTTATTGCTTACTAAAATTCGTATTAAGAACTAAATAAAAAAGTAGTTAAAAGTCAATATAATTCAAGGTGATCACAAAAAATGATTTTGATTTAGTTGTATGGCAGCTAATTGTTAGCGAGGCATGAATAAAATATTTTGTGTTATTTAGTGAATGGGCAATATGGTACAATAATACGCTTAGGTAATTTAATAATTGTATTTCTAGTGATGTATTCAGTAATTTTAAAATATTTAATAGGCCGATAGGTACAATAAATTCCATTGTAATAATTTCAACTATATTTAGTGTTATTAATAAATTTGAAACTGTAAACATACGAAAAATAATCGATATAAGTTTGTGAAGGGGCAGGAATGTTCACCTATTTCTAGTCAGAATCAGAGAATAGCCGCTGATCAGTACGGAATGAAAGTGATGAATTTTATTATAATTATTCGAGACCTTAATATTCAAATTGGATATACAATATAAGAACCTTACCTTTAACAACAGCAAATTACAACTCACATAAGCATAACAAGCAACATCTAAAATTTCGAATGATTGATTAAATGTGTTTCCTATCAATCCTTGCTTTAACTCCGTCGAATAAAGTGTTATACAATAAAACGAAAATCTCTTAAATGACAATAAGAATACGCTTTTGAAGTGGTTATGTCATGAACAAATTTTAATCAAGAAAAAACCAGCCCTAATGTCATTATTTCAGAGAAGTAGGTTGTTCAAATTTTTTACCGTATGGAATAAAATAAAATGTATCACTATTGGAACAAGTATTTGATTGTACATATCTTTTAATACATATCTATAAATTCTAATAACAAGGCTAAAACTCGGTTGACAGTCAGATTAGATGATCAAATATAAAAGAAAACGTGTATTTATTTAATATTAAGTCTTTATTTATTGTATTTTTTACTCATTTCTTTAAGTGATATATCACCTGAATATGCTTGATAACCCTAAGTTAATCCTATCTAAAGAGTCGTTGTTGTTGTGACTGGTACGTGGTATCAAATAAATAGTGTATGTCTCTATATAATGTCAAAGAGATACAAAAATGATGAACAATGAAAAATTACTTTTTTACCCAATGCAAAAGTGACGTCAGATGTTAAAAAGTATTGTATATCTCTTACGAGCACGTGGGTGGGCGGACCGAGTGGCGGTTCATCCCCACCTGTTGATCCGGCTGATCGGCCCACGGATAGCGGATATAACTTATCCGGACCACGCCTTACGCCCACACGGATGGGGATTAGTCACCTGATAAATATGTAGTCTTGAAGGTTGGTATAGCGCTTTCTTGTTGTGTTAAAAATAGTTTTAATCGTAAATTGTTTAACGCTGAATGTTTAAGGTATTAAGAATTGGATAAACGCGCCGATACCTATATATTTTACCATGAATTTAAAAGTACAGAATGGTTTTGGATTCAACAATGACTATCAATGGATAAATAAAATAATATAAAACCTTTTTCCTGGTTCTAAAATTTATAACAGATTCATTGTCAAAACATTATTCAATTTAAATATTATGTGTTGCATACTAATTTAACAAAATGGCTGAAAACAAGCAACAAGAAAACAATGGCAGTCATAGCTTATCGACCTTAGTCAAAAATACCTTCATCAATATAAGTATTATGTGTCATCATATAAATGACACCATAGTTTGATTCGAGTCGAACCAGTCGAAAGCATGCATTTATTATATCTAATATTGCATTTAAAAAGTACAGAATATCATATCAGTCTTCACGCTTTTTATTAAAGAATACCAGTAAAAGTCTATGCGTAGCAATTATCAATAGAACTCTCAGTTAAAATCCCATTAGAGTAACCATACGACTAAGATGTTTAAATAACACAAAAGGGTCACAAATGGACGCGTCTCAGTAACTAAGTTCGTCTTACCTCTAAGACAATCGACCGACAACTAAACTCCTAATTGGTTCGAATCGAATTACAAAACGGGGAATCGAACCCTCGATCCTGCACTTAGATCCTTTTAACGGTTTACCGAATGGATCCCTTGATGTATGCCAATTAAGGGATATAGAATGATAGGATGTATGGTTTCTGTACGTCTTATTTATGTCTTGATTGTTGGCAGCGAATAGAGAAAGTTCTTAAGTCCATATTTTCTGAGGATATGTTAAGTTATATAAAAATAACTCTCAACAAATAGGAATCATAAGTTTTGTGAGTGTTGTTTAAATATTTTATTTATATCCATAAAGATCCCTGTAGAAGCAAGAATTGGTTAGTTTTGAATACAGACTATCAAAAGAAATCAAAATACAATGTACAATGGCAGCTGACTGATGTGTGATGATGATGATGAATTGCATATTACATATTCTTTATAAAATATTTGATAAGTTACATTTAATATGAAACAGATTCACAATATTTCTCATAAACCTTAACGATATAAGCAAGGCCTCAAATTGGTATATATCAAAGGATCATATATTGAAATTATTGGTCAAAGTGGTGACCGTAACTCCGTTTTAAGTTCTTGAGTCTGAACAAGACGCCCGAGCACTTTGCTTGCGAGGCTACTAAATTAGCCACTGCGGACGAATATACCACGATCTTAACTAATGTTTAAACTGCGATTGGAGGTTGCCGTTTTAATTTTGAAAAAAGAAAATTTACGTCTGTCCTACGATTGTCTTAATCTGATTGGCGTCCTTGATGTGTATTTAGTAAAACAAGATTATAGAGTCAAAGTATTTATGGATTACTTTAATTAAGTTGTTTCGAAAGATAAGTGAAATCACAAATTGATAAATAAAATGATAATTTTTTATACTGAAAATATATCTGTAGTCGTCTCAAATGCGGGTCAGCATAAGTCCAACCATTGTTTTCTCGTAATTTATCACAACCATTAAACAATAATTTACCACAAAGGTGTTAATATAATATTTTGACACAAACCATATATTAAGAAACAAACACTTTGCTAAAATTTAACAGAAGATTATATGAAAACCTCTATGAAGGTGCCACTGACCCCTTTTCCTGGTCAGCGTGCGCCAACCGTCTTTAGAAGCATTACTGGGAAATGCACTAATGCCTTCCGATACCGTGGAAAACTGTTAAGGGGCTGGTTAGAGGCTTTCTAAGACACTGATATAATTAGTGCATTGTGCCCTGACGTCCCACACAAATTGACAAAATTGATATTGCATACACCATCATGTTTTGGAAACTATAATAAGCCTTAACGAGTTGTGAATAAGGTACATATTGTCTGTTATTGTGACTTCTTTATGTTATTTTGGGGTGCGTTTAACTTTGCTGGTCGCATTGGCGGTCATTATATTTGTGAGCAGTATTCAAATGACCTTTAAATTGTAAAATGTATTTGATTCTAACGCTTAAAATATAACACCTATTTTGCAAAGAAATCTCGAGATAAAATTAAAAGACAAATGTAAAGAAAGTCATAGACAAAATTTTTAAATTATCTACTACGATAATCGATACTCAGTAGTTTGAACGAAGCCACTTCATGTATGTACCCTCTTTAAAAAACACATAATATATAACATGTTATTGCAACACACATTTAATAAAAAAGCGCTCTCATAGAAGAGTTTAAAGCATAACGCAAACATACAAGCAATTGTCGAGAAATACAGTTTTGCGTAATCACCAACGTCGGAGCCATTTGCAACGTTAGGCAGCTTTGCGAATAAATATGGATCTTTTAAAGCGCCTCGCCTCCTAATTGCCTCAGATGGACCGACGCCAATTACAGACGACATAGCTTCCAACCAACCCCGATAAATGGACTCGATATCGCCATATCTTAACGTTCACTTGACTAATGATGACTGCACGATAGACTGATGCGTTTGTAATCAACGCGCGAATATTAACTTCTTTATTAGTATACTGCATTGCAGCTTCTCACTCATCACCAATGGGTAGCAGGCCTGTTATCTAAATATCGAGATTGTATCGGAAACAACATTTATTTGATCTGTCGTTAATAAGCATTAGATACCGTATTCTGTATTGAATATCATGTATATTTTAATATGTGATTATTGCTTGAATGTACTATTCAGGGGAACTTGGTGACACTCGTTAAGGTAATCTTTTCTTGTCCTTTTACATTTATATAGATTTTATTAATCTGCAATACCACTGTCTAGAGCCTAATGAGGCATATCTTCTTTAGGTATGTAAAGTGGATAGTGGACAATTGATAAATATATACATTTTCTTTTCTTTTTGTAAATATACATTGCTCACATAAAATGTGACTACCCAGAAATTAGAAAAAACAAACTTTTATATGATAAGGACCAATTCATCAAAGATTATAATAATATAGTAGTAGAGAGTCTATTTATTTAACGCTCAACTAAAATAGACACGAATTTTAAAAAAATCCGTCATATAACAAAACAGATAATATTTCTTTTAATAAATAAACAGTTACGTAACTATAAGGTGAATATACAGTACATCGGTAATGTTGCAGTTAGTTTATGCCTCGCCCGATAGGCGACGCCTGAGGTTATTCGTTGCACTAATGTGCGCTTGCAAGTCGTTTGCATTTATATTCTCGAGGGTTTTGGCAAAAGTAATAAAGGAGTGCTAGATGAGAAAATTGCTTTAAAAGTATTTTAAATTACCGTTTAGTGGTTGAAATAGACAACAGAGGGTCTTTTGATCGTCTCTTATGGTCTTATCTTGTGATCGGTTACAAAAACGAATGTAAGGATATCATCTATATTTGACTGATTATTATGAAGAGAACTTTTCCATACTACTCAGTAACACCATTATATATTTATGATATTCTATACTTTATGATATTTTACACACATTTATTCCGGGTACACGATAATATACACAATACACTGTTATCTTTTGGAAAAGGGATGCAATTTACCATTTTTAAAAAGGTTAGATATTAATATCGTCATAAATTTAAAAAAATAAACAGAAGACAATTTAGAAGTAGGTTTTAAAAATCAGAAGGGATTTTTAGGAATATAATTGGATGAAGATAGAACTGACTTTTAATGTCATCGTCGTCAATGGAGCTGAAGAGTCGCACGATGGTAAGCGCTACCACATGAACGTTTGGAGAGGGCTAAGGTCGATTGCAGCCTTATGCATCTACAAATGGATTGCCGACTTTAAATTGGAAAGGGATTAAGAGAAGATTACGATATGAGAGGGATAAAGGAAACGACTGGGAAGGGTAAGGAAAAGGATATGGTCCTCCGGCTTCCCCACTTAACGAACGAACCAGCAGCATGCTGCTATTTGACGCCGGTCTTCTGTGGGGGTGTGGTTTTTCCCCGGTGCGAGCTGGCCCAATTCGTGCCGAAGCGTACTCGACTCCCACATATAATTAACTTAATTGCAAATTGTAATTTGTAAACACTAAATTGTATTTTAACAAGTCGGTATTTTTCATGTCTCGAAATGCTATGCTGCATATAAATGTAATTTATATCTAAAAGCAAGAAACTAGCTCAACGTCTGAAAATTGTTAACAAAAATGAAGGGGTGGGTACGCGACAAGGTGGCACGGGCGCCCCACTCACACTATTTTCATTTCGTGTAGTGCCACATTTAATTTTGTTGAAATTCTAACGTAGCTTTGCAAAAATGTCAACTTTATTCCGCCTCAGCCGGCGTCTTCGTTTCACTCGGATGCCTTGCTTCTTCATTTTCTCGAATGTTCCGCAGTTCACCGACGCGCTTTGAGAAACTATAACTTTATGGAAACTTACAGCAAGTCAGAAGTAAGATGTGGCTTCAAAAATTTAGCTAGACGTATTTAATTTTCGTTATGACTTGTACGTCAATGTAAATACTTATTTGGTTTTTATTTTGCTAGAGTAAAACTTTAAGGAACAAAAGGACATGGCTGGTATTTATCTTTTCATCTAAATGAGGTTTTACCTTTTAGATAAACGTAATACAGATTAATAATGAAGATTTTGTTTAATGAAATTTTAAAATCGATAACTTTTTCAACATAATTAAAAAGTCAACAAAGTAACATCGTTATTTTTTATTCCAGTGAGGGACAACAAGATTATTAGCGATAAGTATATTTAAAGTATAAATAATATTAATCTAATTCAAGTAATGTAAGAGACAAAATACAATTGACATTCTAAACATAGTATAAATAAGATAAACATATAATGCATTAGCTTTAACATAATGGTACTGTTCCATCTGCATTCAATTACAAACAGCACGATATAAAATTAGTCACATAACAAACAAAAACGTCTCCCAAGAAAACAAACGGAAAAAGGCTATTTGTCAAGCGCGAGCTTACAATCTCATAACCCATCCGAAGCTCATATTGAATGTCGATAAAGCGGAGCACACACTGTAAAAGGCTCAGATCCCGCGGGAGGAGGTCTAAAAGGCCACCAGCGATAGCACTCATCGGCAGAATAAGCCTGTTTCCCGACGAAGAGGTTTAGATGCGACATCGACTCAATGCTGTTTTATGCTGCTACCATCAATACTTAAAACGCTTGTGAATGGTTTAGTGATGTGCAAGCGTCGTCGATATATATGAAAAATGGAAATCTTTTTTTAGAATTGCAAAATTTCATTGTTTGAAATAAAATGTATATACAAACTTTTGTCAAACTGTTTATGTATATGACGTTAGATTTACTCTATTAATATAGAAGATACAGTTTCATTTTTAAATTAATATTATTGTCACTATAAAACTATTTTTGTTAATTGAATATGCTTATATAAATAAGCTTAGAATATATTAATGAATTAGCTTAAGAAAGAACACTCACTACACGTTACACTAATAAATCCGTCATGTCACAAGAATAAAATTCGATAACGACCTCTATCTATAAATAATCATCAATTGTCTATCGCTACGATTATGGAATATAATTTATAACATGACACAAACATTCGTAATGTCGAATTTTCGCGATTTTTGAGCTAAAACTATGAAATTAAAAACTTTTTAACGGATTTTACGGGGAGATTCCCCGTGACCACGCTCGCTGTAAAGTGTTCGAAACGTCGGGTTAATAATATAATGAATAAATCGCGTTTAAAATCCGTTAAAATTTCTAAATGTATAATACTCGCGTAAAATCAAACACAAGAAAATACTTAAACTAAGAAGTTTAATTAATAATTTGTGAGTTATGATACTGTCACCAGAATTTCAAATTTTATTTTAGATATATCGATAGAATAACATCGATATATCGATGACGTCTCTATCGTAAAAGGATTGGCGTTTGAGGCTGAGAACGATCGGAGTGCCGGATTGAGACGGAGACAAGTTACCCCTGACTGGGGTAACTTCAATCATAATGGTAAACGTTCGGCAATCGGCATTATATTCGAATGTCATACTAACATCTGTTTTTGTACAAAGGCTTATTTTATACTGAAGTAAGAGGTTCATTTGTTATTATTGAAATAGTTATTTAGTTAATTTTTAAATTCGTCCTGATTTGGCCTCACCTTTTGTACTTTGCCTTAAAAAAACCGATAAAAAAAATTCCGAATTGGTCGATACGTTCTCGAGTTTTACGCTTAGCAACACGCTGATTGTCTTCGGATCAGTCTCCTTAAAATTGAATTCGTTTTGTGATTAAGCTATTTAAATATAGATAAAAAATTACACACTGATTGGTTTAAAATTTTTAATAAGAGCGGTACCAGTGCTTAAATAGATTATTTATCTTAAATGTACACGTTTGTTGTGATTTCATAAGCTTAGAAAGGCAATAATATGCTATTTATAAATATTTTAGGGTTGTTTTTTGTCATTTTATTTTCTTTTAAGCGAAATATCGATCAATTACTAACTCAGTATAAACTTTGCGTAATTTAGCAAAATTAAATGTGTATTCATTATTTATACCAAAATTAGTAAAAGTGTACAATTAAACACAGTATATACAAATTGATAAGCTATAAACCCAATTCATATAATGCTAAATATACACAAAACAATTATAATCAAAATTGGCCAGACAGGATCAAGGAGTCGATACAGAAAATTGCCCTCATCTCGTTTCAAGGGTCAAACATCTTAACATATGAAGGGCAAATCCTTAGTGGGCACAAATAAATACGGTACCGTATTATATTTCTCTGATCCCGGGGTATTAAGATATGGAAGGGTCAGCAATGCTCCCGTCTCCCTCAATTGATATTAGATTTAACTTTTATCGGTTTTCTTATTGTTTCAAAATTGATAGCACAATAATAGCGAAGGGCTATTAGGCCTCGTTCTTAAATACAAAATATTTAGTTCAGATGTTTTATACATTTAAAGTACCTATAGTGTTATATCGACTTCTTCGTTGTTAAGCAAATCAGTCTAATTAGGGCAGAGCTGATTAAAGCTAATTAACTATCTATATAAATATAGGAGAAGGCTTGATTGGATGTTTTTATTTGGGTAGCACATGGGAAATTCCAGCTTTCAAATTAAATTGAAAAAACAAAAATAGGTTAAAAGAGTAAAAAGTTATGAGGTAATAAACATACGAAATCCCGGTTAATATCGATTATCTGGCGTCAGACAATTGCTTTCTTTCGCGTATGTCCATTTCTTGGCGTTGTAATGTTTATCAACTTCAATACACGACTATAAACGTCACAAGCGCAAGTTATCTGCTCTCTTGGCAGCCAAATACTCATACATCTCCGCATGGACGTTGCAATCCCAAATCTGTAACGAAATAGCTCTTAGAACACTTTAAGTCTAAGTAAGTGGCGTTCGGCGGGCGAAGATTTGCTGGACCGTCTCTAATGGGCATTATCCTTATTTATTGAACCAGCACGCGATGCTGAGAACTTTTCAAATTTACAACAAATTTCGGGGTTTACATTTGTATTTTGTAGATGTGTCAATTCCGAGGTTATGGGGAAAAAGGAAAGAAGACTATTTCACGGATCCAATCTTAACGTTCGTAAATATTTTCTTAATTCATTTTGTTTCTACAGCGATAAGGAAAACAGAAAATATTAATGCTCAGTAATGATTAAGAAAACATTCTCAGCTCAGCCATTATAATTCCCAATTTTTGCGTTACTAATTGACGCATGGATTCATACACATTCACAGATGAAAATTTAAACTAATAGTTCATATTATCGATAACGGTATTTAAAGACATCATTAACTATATATCATAATACCTATGGTAATAATATGTTTAGACCTACTCCTATTCCTGAGATCAAGCTTACATAAATATATAGGATATTAACAGCAAAAGTAATGTTTTATTTGATTTGATGAATAACGTAACTACGAGTAACAGTTTGTTTTGTCATAGCGGACAATTGAACTGGTTCGCCAGATGGTAAGCGATCACCATCGCCCTGGAACATTAGCAGAGGCTCAGACCTCTGGGATTGCGCTGCTCGCTTTTAAGGGGTAAGGGATAAAGAAAGGATTGATGACTGGAAATAAGAAATTGACTGGGAAGGGTAAGGAAAAGCGAATAGGCCTCCGGCTCCCCCACTTACCATACGAAACACAATAGCAAGCTACTATTTCACGCCGGTTTTCTGTGGGGGTGTGGTACTTCCCCGGTGCTAGCCGGCCTAATTCATACCGCAGCATGATCGACTCCCACATATAGTTAAAATCGATAGCTGCGGATAATTATCTAAGACAAAACCAGTAAAAAAGTAATTGTCTATAGAAGTACTAGTATATTAAAATGTACAATGTTCTTAATACAATTATATTATTATAAATTTTTACTTAAAATCAAATTTGATTCATGAAGTGGTTGATACAATCCACGGTAGGTATTTGATTCAATATTCAATCAAATACAATTCTTTATATATGACCAATAAGACTTCTTACGAATAAATTGACTAATAAAACAACATTGAAGTAAAAAGGATACATTATTTGGTAATAAAGATGAGATCTTAAGCAAAGTTAAAGACAAGTAAAACCGCGTATTTAATCTCTCTAGATGCATATTAAAATTTACTAATTGGCTAAACAAAAAATGCACATTATCTTTTTTTATTTGCATTTCAATAGAGACTGTTTGGTTTCTTCGTTCAAAATGATCATTTTACGACTAAACGCTCAAATCAATAAATATTCCTAAGAAACGGTTCCGATACAGCGGTCTACAACAAAAGAGGAATTTCATAGGAATCGATTGAAGCGTTCCAATAACCGTGTCTTACCCCCCTTGGAAGTTGGAAGGGTGTTAAACGGGTCCGGAGGCGGTAATGACTTCAGACAAGCGTAAGAGACGTGTCGTTTTTGTACCTGGTGAATTTAATCCGGGAGCACTTAGGATTACAGCTTCTCGATTGATTAGTGAACATTGACTAGGCTCGTGCTTCATATACTGAATTAAATACACCTGTAGTAACATATGTATCAGTAGATTGGGAGAGTTTTGTGTTATATATACTAGTTCACATTATATACTAGTATCGTATACTAGTTTTTGGTTGCGTCTTCGTAGGCGTTAATTCGGAGTCGTTTAATAAATGTTATTATACATGTTAATAAATGTTATTCTTCCTTCTTCATTCTATCTTTAAAAAAAACTATTAAATCCGTTGCGTAGTTTTAAAGATTTGAGTATATATAGGAACTTAGGGACAGAGAAATCGACTTTTTATAGTATGTAGTAATGAAGTAAAAGTAATATATAAATAGTATTAATTTTGCTTAAAGTTTAGTAATACGCCTATCAGTCTGTTTAACTATCATATATTATGAATATATAGATATAAAAAAGGAATGGTTTTTCGTCCATTAAATACCTACCACAGACTACCAAGAGTTATCACTAACCTAACCTAACCTAACCTAACAATGGTGAAGATCACCACGGTCGAAGGATTTTAAACGCGATTTATTCATTATATTATTAACTCGACGTTTCGAGTACTTTATAACGAGCGTTTCTACAGAGATCCGGCAAGAAACTCTGTAGTTGCTTTTTCCATTTATATCAATTTTGCATTTTAAAACCATAGGTCATATACATTTTTATGGTTCCAAAGAACTGTCCTGTAGTTCACAAATTACTAAGCTAATGCTCAATATATATATATATATACAATTGACATTTGTCATGCATTAATGGATGCGCATTGCCGCGCAATATTTAAATTTAAAAGTGACCATTATTCTAAAAAGAAATCTAATTCTGGAAACGCATAATTAGTCATATTTTAGTCTTCATTGTTTTATCGCATTTAATGTTAGTTTTATCATCGTGAGATAATATAATGATTAAAGAGCTCACACTCTCACAAAATTCTTAACGAAGACCGTATTACATTAAACCATTAATAAAGTCAATTCAAACTCAAACATATTTATTCAATCAGACTTCTTATAGAAGCAGTTTTAAATCGTGATAACATAGTTATAACAATTAGCATTGAGATGAATGATCAAAATACTATATCCTTATATATATATATACATATATATATATACAGAACCTATTTTATATTTCCAAAACTATATCTTCATTCATACAGCGTTATTTTCAATTTTCAAATGTGTTGGTTCATCAATTTAAGAGTATTACGTGATTTATACAAAAAGAGAATTAGTTACGCCTTAGATATCTTCACTACTACATGTGATTCATATATTTTTTCAAGTGAAAATATGTATTTCTTTAGGTTGTGCGATAAGTCGATGGGCGTCTAATCAGCGATAACGATGTATTGATAACAAAAGAGCATACAGGGTGCTTTATAATATGTGAACTAGCGATCCGCCCTAGCTTCGCACGGGTGCAATAATGTTTTTTTTTTTAACATTAAAATCTTCCTCTTGAATCATCCTATCTACTTTTTCATTTTCAACAAAAAACTCTTTTTAAATTTTCAGAACCAGACCATATTGAAATGACATGCGAGGCATAAGTTTCAAATAAAAAAGAATTATCAAAAATTATCAAAAAAAACAAACCCAAGAAAACATTTTCGAATTGATAATTGAAGTCGGTTGAAAGATCCCGCATCAAAATCCGTTCTGCAGTTTTAAAGATCAAAGCATACAAATACGGAAAGAATCCGTTTTTTACTATGTAGTGACTCAGGCTACGCCCTGATTGAACCGGTATATCCATAAAAAATAACGTATATAAATATGTATAATAATATATGTATAATAAGAACATAATTCAGAATATATACATTTTCATGCTACTAAGAATTTCACCATGGAGTATTGAATGTCTCTCAAGAAGCCTGACCGAATCCGATCTTCGTCAATATTCAATATTTTTTACTTGGAAACACTAGTCTAGCCCTATGTAAATTCTAGATAAATTAAAAACGTTTCGAGATAAAAGCACAGAATGGCATTTGTTTTACAGATACAGATACAGAACACTAAATTATAAAAATAATTATTACGCAATAGCTGCGGCAATCAATAACGTATCATTCAGATAATCAGCATAAAAAAATAGGAACACCATTTATTTTCGTCCGGCGTCGCGGGTAGAGCCCATCCGTGTAAATATAGATATATTTCATAGCCGATTTGGGCATAGAAGAATAAAAAGGTGAAATTACACAAACTTTTGTACTCAATACAGTGACACGAAACGATCCTCGGATTTGTTTAGTTTGTGGAACGCGATTTCAATAACATGTGACGATAAGTGGTGTTGTATTATGCGGATCAAAATACGTAACTAATGGGTAGGTTTGAGTGTTTGATATTCTTTATACCTCATATCAAAAAAGTGCTTATTGACATATAACATAAGTCCAATTCATAAATTATCCGCTGACAACCGAACTTTTATGTAAAATGGTTTTCGTTCACAGATAATAATATAATATACTAGGTTTCGGTTGATGGTGGCAATATGAATATATGTACAATATGTTTATACGGAATTAATTAGGAAAAGTAACGATTTGTTTTGTATAATTTATAATTATAAATGGCTATGTGATATCTTATGTAGGATTGGGCTTCAATGATCAAGGGTTTGCATTTGCGTTTCAAAGTTTCGAGGTCCGATGCCTTAATGAGAGCAGAATTGACTGTCTGGTAGGGCCATCCGATCACCAACTGGCTAACAAAATCGTTGAAACAAATCTGAATTGCTTTTTCCCGTGCCCTACAAGAATCACACTTATTAGTAGTATTAGTCTTATTTACATTAAAAATTAACTAAAACAACATCGTTATTTAATTGTCTTATTAAATTGCAAGCATTCTATGACATGTTGCTCATTTAATTTGAAGATATAGGTTCGACCGACGAAATTGATAAGAAATAATGAGATATACTTTACGAGTTCCTGCTATGATATTATAAAATAAACGGTTTCAGACGAAGGAGTTATATTCCTGCTATTGCTGCTTCCAGCAACAGTATGGGGAGGAGTTCTTCGGGACGTCATGGATGACCAGGAAATCCCATGTCGTTCGTATACAGTAAATGATTTGGTGTATTTGGACTGCTCCGAACAAGGCATCAGTGAACTACCAGAGGGATTAAATTATGAGGTAAGGTTAAAGAGATACTGTTAAATATGCCTTCGCATTTTAGTGCTTTGGAATTTTACTTAAATTATTAAAGAGCATATGAATTTGAATGTATAATATACACATAAGAAATATGATTTACAAGCTTTTGTAAAACAATACAATTGTTTTATAATAAATAATGGAAAACAAAAAACCAAAAAGTAGAAAATTAATTTAATATAATCTGTAGCCAAAAATGTAGATTTATATATAACACTTACATTAACTATTTATTTTCGTTTATTTCAGGTAGACGCACTCTTGTTATCCAATAACAACTTTATTTCATTTCCGAAAGGTTTAGAGAATTTTTTAAAACTCAAAATATTGGATTTCTCAGGAAATCGTTTGTCAAGGCCTCTGCCGCTCTACTTCGAAAATTTTGAAGCCCTTAGCACATTAAACTTATCGAATAATAACTACGATTCTTGGGTGGAAAGTGAAATGACATTGAATTTTAAAAGATTAGATCTTTCCAAGAACAAAATAAACAAAATAGATGAAAACGCCTTTTCGAAGATGTCGAGGCTGTCTTTCTTAGACTTATCTGAAAACAGATTGTACGAAATATCAAAAACGATATTTTCCTACGCAAACAATTTAGATACTTTAATATTAACAAGAAATTATTTCTCAAGAGTGCCGAGGTTTCAGTCGCATTCGTTAAGAAATTTATACTTAAGTAATTGTCAAATAGCATCTATAAGCGAGACATCTCTCGCTGATATGAGCTCTCTAGTCCTAATCGATTTATCCATAAATCAAATCGAATATATTCCTGATAATTTCGCATCGAACACATTGCAAGAGCTGGATTTGAGTTACAACGAGATTTACATGCTGACGGACCGTACTTTCTCGTCATTACCGCACCTAGCGGTTTTGGATCTGAGAGGGAATGAGTTCAGAGATGTATGGTCAACCTCTCACTTTGCCTCGAACCCATTTTTGAGGGAAGTACGCGTGAAGGGAAACCGTTGGAGCTGCGAGGGATTCAGCGTGAATTTGCTTCTAACTTACGAGTTCTTAACAAAGGATCCCCCAAAAATTGCAGATACAGCATCGCTTATTTGCTACACGCCTTCAAATGTGACGCAGCTGAGCTGGCAGCAAGCATATATTAGAACATGGCATGATGTGGACAGTACGAAGTCAATGTACACTACCATGGCTGTTATGATTGGATTAATTATAGGAATAGTATTGACTTCGCTCGTATGTCGAGGAATAATGTACTTGAATAAGTCTGAGCCGCCCCAGTCAAACCCAGAGACGACCATTCTTAACGGACCAGTAACCCAAGTCGAGGCGGTACAGACAAGAATACCTCTGATTGATGACTTGCCTCCCACTTACTACGAGGCTTTATTATTGCCTCGTTTAAATGCATCATTCCATTCGTTACCAGACTTTATAGATGAAGAAGAAAATACACGGAGAAATCGTCGTTCAAGATCAATAGGTGATTTGACAGAACCTAGACGATTAGGCGATAGGCGATCAGTACGACGAACACTTCGGTTAGCTTCAGAAGAATGATGGTTGAGCTAATACTACATAACCTAGACAAACAGACTTGTATTAGTGAATAATCTAACTGCTTGAGCAGAAGAGATTTCGCGCAATTATTTAAATTACATCAATATTTTAAGAAACATAATTTTTATTAGCTATTTTCAACGAAGATGAATAAAATAATATTATTTACCTGGAGTCCCCTCACTTTGACTTCACAAGGGAAATACAGACTTTATTATAGCACTATTAATGGTAGCTTCTAAACGCAATATTAGCACAATAGTCATCGGAAATACGTTAATACTATGTCAAAGATTACTAGATATCTACATGTACTGTGAGGCGACTAAAATTAATAGAATTTAATAATAATGTAGGTATGTGTAAAATGTGTGTCCAAATATTAGAAATTGTAATAGCCATCAGAAAATATTAATATCGCATGACAAAAATGAATTTGGTCGTAGAAGATTTCAAATTGTGTATTTATTTATATATAAAAATTGTTATATTATGTATGTTTCTTATGTTATATTTTAACTTATTAAAAATGTTGATTGTTTTATTAGTATCAAACTTAAGTTCATAAAGAATTAAGTTTATCGTAAATAAGATATTTTAAGACACTAGTTAGCGTGACTTGCTTTGTAAATAGCTATTGAGTATTTATGTAAAATATTTTTTTATTAATGACTTCAAATACAGCATAAAATATTTTTTATTCTAAATTTCTCATAATAATTAATGAATTTGGTACCGTTTATAAATTACCGAGAATAGTAAATTCAAATAATGTAAATAACAAAAAATAGATTTTTTAAACGCTCTTATTTTTCAGGAATGTACAAAGGATAAAATGTCTCAATTAACGCATTTTTTTAACAGCGCCATCTAAGTTTTTAATGAGAAAACTCTTAAACATGTGGGTGGGTAGATATATCCTGGGACCTGTAACCAAGCAGCAATTAACAATATAATTTACAAGATGGCACTTTAAAAATATTAAAAATTGTATAATCGGTATATCTATATATAGATAGATATAAAGAAATTCATCTACTATACTTAAATAAAAGTTATTTATAATTATTAAAGTAATACTTTTTACAGCCACCATAATCCATATTGTACTGCGAACACTATTCCAAGTACTCACTTATCAAATTTTGCGCTACGTTCCCTTAAAAACGTTATCATTATCAGTGATAACACGTCACCCATTAGATTCAACTCATACAATGTTATCTAGCAGAGAGTGTCGCACGTAGATATTAACCCCACCTATAGCTCTAATAAAACAACATATCAACTAGAAAAAACAAGACATAAAAATTTTGTTCTAATCAGTGAATATTGTGAAGAAGATAAATTGGTATGTATAAAATAAAACCATATACGAAATTAACGTTATATATAATTATTAAATTGGAAACCTACTAAATAATTAACTATCATTTGTTTATATCCATTTACAAAATCACTTCGCTAATTCCATGTTGCGATAATTAATCAATTTCTGTACTAATTTTCAGTACTTGTTAACAAATATTTGCTAAGGAGTATGTATTGTGGGTTTTAAGAAGATTTTTCGAGTTTGTTTGCAGTTTCGATAACAGGTGAGCTCTAGTAACGTTAACGACCTAAATTTAAGTATTCCACAACTGGCCTTTATCAATGGCTGATAAAGATGATAAAATTGTTTTAATAAGTTGTACTTTTGTTGATATTTTCTTATTGTCAGTAAATTGTTCACGAAATTGGGCCAGTTACCGTATTTGGATTAAGTAACGTGACGGGAAAGAAATTGGACAAATTACTTGCTTCAAATGAACACCTGAGTATGAGTCAGAGCGGTGACATCGTGATGTGATTTCTTGCGATCTATACGTAGATTCATTTTTAACTCTAAATTATATGGTATTGAAAATTATAAATTAAGTACTTGTTCTTATTTTCTGTGATTAAGGGTCTAGATTAAATCCTTTGGATAGGCAAGTGTAGAAGAGAAATACACAAAAAAACTTTTTTATGTTTTTCACGTGTCTTTGTAAATATATACACAATTCTTTCAATAATAAACGTTTCGGCTATGCTCATTAGGTTATTGTTAAAGATCATTTGGTTGCTTAATGTTTTTTCTTTCAGATAGTAATGACCCAGAGACGTAATGCTTCTATTGAAATTTTTTCTTGTTTATATTCTCGTTCCGTTAGCAAATTCAGAAATATTGGATTTCGATGAAAGTGCGAGTGATTTTTGCTACCTCTGCATTTGCAATTTGGACAAAACCATTGTAGACTGTTCCAGAAGAGGATTAACCGATCTTCCAGATGGAATCAATAGTAAGGTAAACAAATTAACATTATATACCTAACTCCTGACTAAACAATCTAAACAATTTAATGGTAGAAAACTATTATCTTTAAACACTAGGAATTTTTTTAACAACTCCTGTTGTTTTGTTTTATTATTTTTATTATATAAAATATCCAGATCATGTATAAATTCTATATAAATATGGCCCAGTCTTGTACTTGTAATGAAACGCAAATATATTTTCGATTACAGGTTCAGAAGCTTAATATTTCAAACAACGAAATATCAACATTTCCAAGAGCTTTTAGTCAATTATATAATCTGGTATCGTTAGACATAAGTGGTAATCAACTAAAAGAAATACCAGCAAATGGCTTGAATAATCTTACAGCGCTAGAAGTACTAAACTTGTCCAGAAATAACTTTGAATCATGGGTGGACCTCAATCCAAACGATGTATTGCAGCCAACAACAAACTTGAAGACATTAGATTTATCTCACAACAAATTTAAAACACTGGCGAATTTAGCAAATCAAGAATTACTCATGAGCTCATCTTTGGAGACTTTGATTGTGGATAATTGCGAAATAGCGTCAATACATGGAAGATCACCACTAAGTGGCCTTACGAATATACGTATCTTTAAAATAAACAACAACCCTCTGTTGAGATTTCAAAACTTAGTTTCGCCGACTTTAAAAAGTTTATATGTGAGCAATTGTAAACTTTCTTATATAAATCCAAACGAGCTCTCATATTTACCGTCGTTAGTATATTTAAAAATGTCACATAATTTTCGATTAGAAATCTCATCGACGGTTAACACGCTTTCCTCAGTGTCATTAAGATATTTGGATATATCATTTTGTAACGTTATTCAACCCAGCCTAAAAGGATTCCCAAATTTAAGGAAAGCTATAATTAATCATAACATGATAAGAATATTACCAAATAATGAGTTTGTGAACAATACCAAATTAGAATACTTAGATATGTCATACAACAACATTGGATCAATTACAAGCGACACTTTCAGAGGTTTAACTTCTCTCAAATACTTAGATCTTTCATGGAATGAAATTGCGCAAATACCAGAAAACAGTTTATTAGAAATGCCATCACTTACACAAATAATTTTGTCCAGGAATTATCTTACAAGGGTGGGTCACTTAAAGTCGACATCTTTATCTATTATAGACATGAGTTCCTGTGAAATTAATATGATAGGGAAAGACTCATTAGAAGGTTTACCATCCTTGATAGATTTGAACCTATCGCATAATCTAATATCAAATATTCCAGATAGCATTTCATCAAACTCCCTCAAATATTTAAATCTTAATTATAACAGACTTAGCTTTATTGGAAACTACACATTCTTTATGTTGCCTCGTCTAGCAGGCCTTGGTGTTGTTGGAAATAGATTTACAATTATATGGAGTAGATATTTTTTTCAATCTAACCCATACTTGGAGAGACTTGACTTGGGTGACAATATGTGGCGTTGTGATTGCGACGATGACAATATGTTTGATTTTTATGAATTTGTCACTCTTGAGCCGAATAAAAAAGAAGAGTCGTATAATTTAGTCTGTCATGGTCCACTTGATGTAGTCGGACAAACTTGGCTTGAAGCATGTTATTTTACTTGGAATCCTAGTGAAAGAACTGGGAATGCAACAAATTTGATTTGGTTCATCATTATAATGATTGTCGGGCTGGCGTTGTGCCTTGTTTTAGTAAATGGAATTAAAAGTTCTATGAATCGTCGTTTGACGGCCATGCAAGCTGAAAGAGAAAGACAGGTTGAGGAAGCCAGAGATCGACTAAGACAAATGAGGATTCGTGCAGAACAAGAAGCTTTAATTAATACGCCCGATCCTAGAGATTTAATTGCACCACCCACCTATGACGAAGCTCTCTCTATGCCTAAACTTAATGTATCTTGTCATTCTCTAAACGAAACTGGTACAGGCAAGAGCAGAAGAAAACGGGGAAGAAGGAAAACAAAATCAAGTGGAGATTTACTCGAAGAAACCGAAAGGCATGGGTATGAAAGGGATACTGATGAATTGGAAATGACGGAAACGGCAGATGATGGCCGGAGGCGACGTCGTCGGAGGTCTAGAAAATTCGGAAGCCATGAGATAGCAGAATTAGATCAATCACCCGGAGTAAGAAGAAGATTAATGTCTGATAATGGCACAGATGACAGCGTGACAGTGCATGTTGAGGCACAATTAGAAAGACCCCATCAGACTAGAAATCGCAGACGTTCAGTAGACGATATACCTACAGAAAGCGATTTTTAAAATACCAAGGTTTTGTAACTGTACTAAATGTTATGTATATTTATTGTTAACTTTAAGTTAAAATTAAACAAGAAGAATATTATAAGCTTTTGTTAATTATTAATTGACTAGCTGCGCCCCGCGGATTCACCAGCGTAAGTCCGTATCCCGTAGGAATATCGGGATAAAAAGTTGTCTATATGTTATTCCAGTTGTCCAGCTGACTACGTTCCAAATTTCTTTACAATCGGTTCAGTAGTAAACACACACACACATCCTTACATACTTTCGCATTCATAATATTAGTTGAATATATATACATAGTAGGATAGGATAGGAAGGATAGGATTATTTCATTATGACATTGATATGTCCTATTTCTACTACAGTTCTTCGGAATGATTCAGTATTCGGTAATAAAGTCTTGTGTCAGACGTAAATCTCGTTCCGAAGCTAAGATTCTTACAGAAAACATGTAATTTCAGATAAACTGACTGATACATGTAATTTGTCGCCATATTTAAGTACAAAATCACAGTTTTTGAGTCGGTATTTGTATTAACGCCCTCTGTAGTTGAATGTGTGATATATCCTAATTAACGGAGGGTGATACATGCTTCGTGTAATACTCTAAAGATGGCGTCCTAGTAAAAAATATTGTTAAGTGCAAGACAAACTTTATGAATCACTAGTCTCTCATCCCGGCTCCACCCGGATTCTCAACTCAAGAACTGTTTTATCCCAAAGGAACATTAAATCGAGATAAAAAGAATCCTATCACACAAGCATACCCTGTCTGTATACCAAATCATCAAAATCCGTTCAGTAGTTTCAGCGTGATGGATGGACAAACATCCAAACGAACAAACTTTCACATTTATAATATTAGTGTGATAAAGTTAAGATCCACTGACTTCATTCATCATGGGTGTAGCCATGGGGGTTTGAAGAAGTTTGAAGTTACGAGGGTTGAAGCCCAGGTAGTGGTTCGAGTTACGACCCGTTATTTATATTTTTCCTATGAATATAATGGATTACTGTATGAAATTTCAGCACCTAATTATTGTATTCTTTATTACAAATGTTTCACTTAAATATATTTTACTAGCTGAGCTTGAAAACTCTGTTCTGCCTCACTCTTGTCATTTTGGGGTATGAAAAATAGATGTTGGCCGATTCTCAGACCTACCCGATATGCACACAAAATTTCATGAGAATCGGTCCAGCCTTTTCGGAGGAGTATGGAGATGGAGAATTTTACATATATAGAGATTTACCAATAAAGTAGATTTGATTCCTTTTTTTCTATCTGTATATCAATTGGCACAAAGCATTTATTTATTTCAATATCATATACGGCTTTATGCAACCAACTCTTATTTTTTGAAAAGAAATAAACGATTATTATTATAACTATCTGATGTTTAATAAGATCGTTGAAACACCAATTGGAATGTCAATTCAAACGCTTTCATCTCCCCCTTTGCAGACATTTTAAGTCCCATATACGGAGAATTAACAAATAATAAATGAAATACTTACTACAATATATCCTTACTTAACATCGTATATAACGTAACAAAGATGTCATATAATGTAGGATTGATTAATTGGCAAATTCCTAAAAATGTCAATTCAACATGTGCCTATGATTTTTGGTAGGAATATTTAGGAAATAATGTTGTATTAGCGATATGTACATCCCAAATAATATTATATTTATGCCAAAGTAATTCTGTCAGCTTATTCTTTTGACTATCAATGGTCCTCAAACTAATTTTGCCTGACGCGAATGAGCTGAGGGCTTCAACAAATTGAGTACTCCCACCAACTCTTTCAAATTTCCCAACAGAAAATACAGAAAAAAGACTTGACATCCGTTCATTTCTCATATCTCGTGTTTCGTTGATTAGGAGAAGGGCCTTACGTATTATAATGAAAAACACATTTTCAATCAACATTTTATATCGTTCAAAATAAAATTACATCATTTATAAAACTTTTTACAATGGAATATTTATTGTTCTTGTATTTGATCTAGATTAAGATTCTGGGTTCTTAAATAAAACGATTGGTATAGAAAATAAGTCACAAGCACAGCACAACAAGCACAGTTAAAGGATCAGAAAATAAAACCGGAATTTATTAAAATTAAACGAAAAGAAATTTTAAACAAAAATAACCTATTAAAATTATAATTAAATATACAATGTATTTATATAATTTGCATACATATTACGTAATAGCGTTCATTACTTATAATAAATGGTATCACATTCTTAAATACTAAATTTAATAAAATTACTTAAAGGAACTTATGCTTTAACCATGAATAAACAAATCTCTCTTATGAAGCTAAGACAATGAAAACGACCGTTCGTTGTTATATCGTATAATATATGAGTTATGGATACAACATGTAAGTACACAACCATTGAAAACTCATAATTGTATCCGAAAAATAAAATAATTATGTGGAATAAATAATAAATGTACAGGGATGCGTCACCGAGAAACAAGATATTTAAAAATGTTTTTAATCCAAAATGTAACTCTACTAATCATGGCAACATTTTATACACGTATAAAAATATTTCACTTATCGCACAATATACTCTCATAAATATATTATACTACTAACAAGTTAAAAATAAAGGCACTGTCGACTACAAACACACTTTGGCAGTACTTAATACACAATCATTACCATCATACCAGCAAATACGCTAGTCCATCTTTTGACACACATACGTAAAATCACAGATTTTGCCAATAATAGAATGTTTGTTAATTGACACCGATATTATATAATATTATACAATCCTTTCTTGCTGTTCACAATTGAACTAAGTTTCAAGTGGTCGATTTACGTGCGGTACCATCCAACGATGGCGTGATTATAATATCTCCTGCATTCGACCTACTCCTTGTGACTAACACTGGCGTTTTCGGTTTTGGAGTTTCTGACATTTTTATGCGAACGCGCCCCATGTCGGGCGAGTAGACCGGTACATATTCTCGAGATGGTGACAAGAAGTCAGAATTTGTTCTATCCCCGTTAATTAAAGGTTGAGAGTAATCCGAGTCAGCATTTCCATTCAATCTTGGTGTGTCATCATCAATAGGAACGAAAATATCTTCACTCGAAAGGGAGTTTCTATCTTTCCCGGATGTAGGTGAAGCTGGTTCTGATTCAAAGGAAGTTTCTTGCTGTGAAATTGGATCTTCAATTAAATTATTATCTTTAGAACTGCTTTTATTTTGATTTGTATCTCGGGGACTATCCGTTCGCATTTGTTTATCATCATCATGTTTCACACCATTTGCTACGTCACCATTTTCATTCTTCTTTAAATTTGTATCATGAGTTGGCACAAGTTCATATTTTCCATTGATCTTTTTATCTACAGGAGCCTCTACTACGGCTGGCTTACCTAGTAATGATTTATTCATATCTACCATTTCTTTAGATGCCTTTTCTACATCTCGTTTTTGCTGTCTAAGCAATCTCCTATCTCTTCGTTTCCGCATCTGTCCTTTTGTGATAGCAAAACCTATTAATCCCACGAGAAGAACCACGATTAGTGCAATACAAACATAAGTTCCAGTTTTATGTGGGGTGACTTCTTCTTCAGTACTGGGTATTTGACCTAACACCTCAGACGCTTGTGTAATACGAATTTGTTCAGACACAGTTGTGTCTCTAGTTATTTGCGGAGTAACTGGTTTTTCCGTGACTTCTTCAACCTCAACCTTTTTACTATGCCAGTCAGAACCACCCTCGTAAACAGATGGTGGTTTAGGAATAGGAAATTCTGACGTGGTACCATTATAATCATCGTCATCTTCAAATATTTTCCTAGGAAGCTCGGGGTTCAGTTCTTCAAAAACTGGTGTCGTTGTCTCTGGCAACTTCTCTGTTTGTTCATCGTATTCAAATCCAAAGAAACCTGATCCCTCCCCAGATCCTTCTGGACTTTCTGTAGTTTGAATATTGTCAGCCGGCAATATTTCTTCAGCAGCTAAAAGATTTCCAAGTACTTTGTGCTCCTGAACCGGTTCATTTATATCACTTACAGTAGTGCTCTCAACTTCACCAGAACCCTCTATATCATTTATAGGAGAAGAAGTTGATAAGCTACCTACTTTTATAAATTGCTCACTGTCATCATCCTCAGCAACAGGTTCACCGTGGATAATATTTCCATCTTCTAAATCATTACCGGCCATCATAGGCATTGATTTTAATGCCGTAGTCTCTTCTCCAACTCGCATTGCATCAATTGGCTGATCCCCCATCATCATGTCTAAAAATTCTAGTTTGGAGCTTTTGCATATATCTTTTGTTTTTAATTCTAACCATGAACGGCCTACAAATTTTTTTGGTGTGTGACACTTGACATTGTCAATATATACATTGTTGGCTAGTAATTGGTCCCGAATGATTAAATTATCACACGAACAATCCAGTGGATTGCCTTCAAGTTCTAAGTGTTCCAAGCTGTTCAAATGACTGATATCTGAAGGAACATCTTTAAGAAGATTGTTTGTTAAGTCTAAGGAACTGACACTTGTTGGTAGATATATCAGTGACAGTTTTTTTATCCTGTTATTGGCTAAATTTAGATGGACAAGTTTTCTTGCATTATGCAAAAACTTATTGATATCCGTAAGCCCATTTGTGGATAAGTCAAGTGTTACAACTTCACTAAGTCGATCTAGTTCGTGTGTAATTTTTGTAATATTATTGTGCGAAAGATCTAAAATATTGATGTTATGATGTTTTTGCCGAATTGTATATTTGTGTAGTTCAGCAATGTTGCTGCAGGTAGCTCTGTGCAGGCCATCCCGTGTGGTACTGCAAACGCAGCTATTCGGGCAGACGACAGCTAAAGTTGGATTAAGAAGTAAGGACACCACCAAGATGCAAGTAGATATATGAAGCCACGCCATTTTAATAGACTAGCGCCATCTGAAAAGAAGAAAAAAAATCCATTTAATATGACGTTCTATGTTCAAATAGTTTTTATAGAATATAAAAAACCGTTGATGTAATCAATGTGTGTTGCTAAAATAAACTTAATGGATAAATGTAGGACAAAATAATCTCTATATAGACCCCTGCGATCTAATGCGGGCAAATCGGTATCTCTTCAATTGTTGCAAATGCAATACAACGACAATGTGGATCTATGTTTCCTTTCGCTGTTGACAGCAACTGAACAATTTGTACGTCATTTATATCATATATCATGATCTTGGCAATGCCGGGGCGAAAGATTCAAGGAGACAATTTATTAAATGTGGTTTTTAAAATAAACCTAATAAATGTTGACGCTTTTTATTATTTTTATCCTCTTTTATTACTTTTTATATGACAGTAGTAACTTTTAACATTAAACATTTGGCCTTAATGAGAACACAATCATGGTTTTACAAAGCATAATATCAAAGTTCTAAGCAACATAACACAGATTATATATAATACTTTGTACCTATTGATTAAAAACTATAACAACTTCTTGATTTGCAACCTTGTATAGGTTTGCACTTTTTTTGCAATCTTATATTTCAATCAGCACCATGCCTGGATACAAAATTTTCAATAAAATCTGCTAAACAAGATAGAATGCCTCATTGTTTTAATTTTAAAAGGAACTAAATCATCTGGTAAGTATTCGTTGGACATAATTTAAAGTTAGCTAAATTGTAGCGCTATTCTCAGTACCTGGCAACTTGTAGTTCAATGTTACAGGAAATGAATTGTTAGACTTTAACACGAATGTGACAGCCGACATCGCAGGAGTGTTGATGAAAATATCACATAACTAGCTGCGCGGTTTCGGGATATCGAATATCGGGATAAAAAGCCTATAAGGTTATTCCAGTAGTCCATCTATTTAAATATCAAATTTCGTTGTAATTGGTTCAGTAGTTTTTGCGTGAAAGAGTAACTAAACACACACACATCCTTACAAACTTTCGCATTTATAATATTAGTAGGATAGGATAGGATGCGTAATTGACTTTGCTTGTCCTTTTTTGCGAATAGCACTCGGCAAGATGGCGAGATATAGTCACGTAACGTTTTTAACATAAGAAACAATGTTTTTTAAACCAATACGTAGTTTTTTTTTTTACTTATGGCACGGTGTTAGTAAGTATACCTCCAAATAATTTTAAATGGTGGATGGAATGGTGGAACAGTTTTATACCATTACAGTTATTTTTTATGCGGTATCTAAGGATCCTCAAACAAAGTTATTGTTGTAATAAATACTTAGTAACATACGATTTATTTCTATATGTTTTTATGGTTGGTTGGGTGGTTAGTATTTTGGTTATTTTTTTCTATATTGACAGCACGACCAGTTATATACTATATGTAAATATGTGAACTAAAATTTCTACAGATAACGTAAATACAGTTGTGATGATGTCGACGATTGTAGTTATGATCTTTACAAAGGGCATTTGTTGAAACCCCTACGTAACAGTTATGTAAATAGAACGAACATAATCCAGTACCGCTGATGTATTTACGTATTTATTGATCGGGAAACCTGAATAGCAAACGGCCTTTACGAGCATTACTGAATCGAAAGGCTGTAGCATTTATGATGAAACATTATGAGTCACAGAGGTCGATATACACAAACGCATCGGCTGGCCATGAACACCGAAACACTCCATATAAGCTACAATTAAATGTCGCTTGTTTTTATAACCGAAATAAATGTCGTGTTTCCAATTATTTACACAGCTGTGATTGGTTTGGCGGAAACGAACTTGGCCCATTTGTAGGGTCAGAATTTATGCATAATTTTTCACACAGGTCACAGATATTGTGAATAAATTATAAACATATTGTGGATATTAAACATAAATCACATTGTATGCATAATCCACTTTATTATATGAATTCTAGAATCTAGAGCATTCTGAATATCTTGCGTATTACACATTTCAGGTTGAATAGATTTCCCAGGCTATTGTTGTGGGCGAATTTTTCAATTCATTTATAATTTAATAGCTGCGCCCCGCGCTTTCACCCGCGTAAGTCCGTATCCCGTAGGAGAATAGGGATAAAAAGTTGCCTATATGTTATTCCAGTTGTCCAGCTGTCTACGTACCAAATTTCAATGCAATCGGTTTCATACTATTTGCGTGAAAGAGCAACAAACACACACACATCCTTACAAACTTTCGCATTTATAATATTAGTAGGATAGGACTAGCTGCGCCCCGCGGATTCACCCGCGTAAGTCCGTATCCCGTAGTAGAATCAGGATAAAAAGTTACCTATATTTTATTCCAGTTGTCCAGCTGTCTACGTACCAAATTTCAATGCAATCGGTTCCATAGTCTTTGCGTGAAAGAGCAACAAACACACACACATCCTTACAAACTTTCGCATTTATAATATTACTACGACTAGCTGCGCCCCGCGTTTTCACCCGCGTAAGTCCGTATCCCGTAGGAGAATCGGGATAAAAAGTTGTCTATATGTTTTTCCAGTTGTCCAGCTGTCTACGTACCAAATTTCACTGCAATAGGTTCAGTAGTATTTGCGTGAAAGAGCAACAAACACACACACACACATCCTTACAAACTTTTGCATTTATAATATTAGTAGGATATAGTAGGATTTTTAACGGATATTGCTATGTATTTTTTCATGTATTACCAAACTCTACATCTACGTTTGACTAATTGATATTAAAGAAAATTACGCGTAAAATTGCAAATGTTCTCACGTTCGGTTGGGCTTCAAATAGCAGAGCTATTTATCATTATAATAAAATAATAAAAAAGATTTATTTGGATAAAAACGTTACATCTGAATGTATATGAATCCTTAGGCTCCCGAACTAGTATAATAC
>NC_052111.1:5870042-5880746 GCF_012273895.1 Zerene cesonia | reverse complement strand
GATATGTGTGTATTTTAAGAATGAAGTCATCACCAACGGCACCTTTTGCGGTCGTACTGAAACACATGTATTTTGTTTGCCTGTATTAATTGAGAGTAAACTATTTTCTAGCCAACACGTCACTACGGAAATACATTTCTCAGCAGTCTTTGTGATAGCACACCAAGTTTTGTCATGAACAAGTAAAACGGTATCGTCTGCAAACATAAGTAGATCTAGACCAGGTAGGGTAATACTACACAATTCGTTGATATAAACAAGGAAAAGGGTCGGTCCTAGTGTACTTCCTTGTGGAACGCCATATGTGCATTGAATCCATAAATCATTTGAAACTTATCTATTAATTACAATGCAGTTTTCTCTGGGCTTTCGCGTCATAATGCAATATACTGGAGATCGCCTTTCATTCAAGGTGAGTTACGTCAGTAAAAACATGTATTATTTGTTTATTATTATTAGCGTAGAGTCTTACCTTTAAATTCTCTAGAAAAAATGTTCCTCCGTGAGCTTAATAGGTCATTCCCAATTTCTAATTATAATTAACCATGTACGTACTATAAAAACTGTGCTTATCGTATAATATAATTGAAGACGAACTCAATAGGACCTTCTGTTTCTATAAGAAGCGTTACTATGCAATCGAGTCCACAAATTGGCATATCATATGCATTACTTCGCATTATGCAATGGGTTACTCACAGCAGAGAAACTGGTTATAAAATGCAAATGTTTCTGTTAAATTGTCTCCTAAATGTTACTATTGAATAAATTAAGAGGAAGACATATTTTCATGATACGACGTTAAGCGGTGGTAAACAATTTCGTATAATTAGGCTATCAGACATCTGAGCATCTCATATCAAATGCTAACCATATTTTGACGTAAAAAATTCAAATTAAATGTTAACCTTGTCACCAAAACCGTATCCACGTGCGTCATCCTGCAATCGTGAATAAATATGAGATCAGCGATAACTAAGTAAATTACGTCAGAGAAAAGCCCATGTAGAAGACCTGCGTTTTGTAATTTTAAGGACAAGTCCAAAATTTATTGAGTAAGATTTCGACATTTTGTATTACGTTTTCATACATTTTCAACGACCACCATATTTCATATACCTATTTCAAAATCAATAAAGCATCACTGAGTAAAAACCCACAAAATCATAAATAAATGAAGAAAATATTACGATAATAACATAGTTTCTATAATGAGCAAATAAAAACCTACGCTAAGATGGAAATTGATTCTGTTTGATAAATAAAAATATCTAGATTTGGATATACGAGAGTAAAGTTACGACATGTAGATTACATGGACTATATCATTTAATTAAGAATTATATTGTATCTTAAGGTAAATACTTAAACCTCGAAACCAAATGAGTTTTCATTTATTGCGCTAATCCCTATAAAACTGGTTTTTAATTGATTGTATCTGAGCTCATTTTGTAGCATTTATATCCTTGAACGTAATTGGACATTTTCGGTCAACGATATTTGGCAGATTTACTTTCCTTTGTTCAAATTTATCTGATTGTGTCTGAAACGAAAATGTTTATCTTTAAAATATAGATCACGCAAATGTCAACTTTCTCGTAAGTGAAAATACTCTTAATCACTATAATGTATGTTGTTTATTGGTTGATAATAAGAAAAAGGTCAAGAAATTCGTTAAGAAGTAAACTTCCTTATTAGCTGGGTTTTTGGTTTTCAACTTGTTTTTTAATTGACCTTCACCCACTAGTACCTACTTAACACGCCTGTTATGGCATTACACATTACTTTTCCGTCTTATCTTTCGAGATTTAAATTTAAATATATTACGTAGGATTTATTATTGTTAATAAAACCATTTATACATATTTTTACTTGATTACTTACATTAAATTCGGTGTTTATTACATATTTATAAAAAAATAAAAATAAAAAAATCCTTATACCTTACGTAACTATGTACATTGCCTTTTAAACTAGAAAAAATCTGTATCTTAAGAGCCAACGTTTTTTTTTCGTATTTTTATTATTGTATGGATTTAACCTACAGGACAACATTTAAATAAGTGTGTTTGGTGCAGCGCTATAGCACAATCGGGTCTAATTTAACCATAGATAAATATTATCTACTGTTTGGCCATAGAAATCTTTTAGTGATAATAAAGTATGTATAATTTTTTTGGTAATACCATAATACATACCTTATATTAAATTTAAAACGATATTGTAATAGTTAAGTCTCTCTGGAGGATTCTGCTAGTATCGATTTATGAAATTAATTTTTAATTAATGAGCGATAGGTTGCTTTGCTAAAGAAATTTTTTATTGAATATTGTAATGATTTGTTTTTTCAACTATCAACCATTGATTATTGTAAACACGAAACAAAAACTGTATTAAAATGAAATAAAAAAACAAACAGTAAATAAGCACCAAAAAACTGACTTGCCTATCATTACGGCTGACTGAGAGGCAACAAGATTTTTTTCTGACGCAAAAGTTATAAACCAAATAGAGCAATGTATTTTAGCAATAAATTTAATAGTAAAAATTAAGTATAGATATCTGCAGACAATTCTACAAGTAACCTATCGCTAATCCATTGCATACACAACTATCATTGAAAATAATGTAATCAAAACACCGATTCAGAACTACGCGATCACTATAGCTGTTGATAAATAAAATTTACAAGTCTGCTTACGTAAACTAATCAGGAATTCACTTTATGATTTACATATAAAGTACCAGAGTCATTTAATGAATACACCGTTTATTTTCAATTCTCTTGAACTTGAACGTAAACTGTGATTCTTCAAATCTTCACTCCATTACCACACGCGTGGGAGGAATAGCCCATAAATCTTCAATGGAGCTGCGTGAGCGAAAATTGTATTGCCGGTTACGTCAAATTGATTCCGCTAAATATTTCTCGTGTAGCATTGAAATGTGTATGATCAGTATTTATAGATAAGGATTGAAATATCATTTTAGTATTGCATCTAAATAATTAGGTTGTTGTTATGAAAAAAATGCGCGGCTGATATTTTGTCTGTTTTTTTGGATGGTATTTTATATGAAAAAATTTAATTCCCTTGTAGCAGAAGTCCCGTTCTAATCTACATATAACATTATTCCAGTATGAAATATATTAAAGAGCTGAATAACTGTACGGTTTTATATTGAGAGTTTCAAAACAACCGTAGTAAGGTCCAGCGGTAAGCAATTTAAAAATAAATTTTTGTAACTACAGTCTAAGAGCGGTAAATGTATTTCCTTTAAGTAATAAAATACATTCGCCCCATACTTTCCAGTTAATAGCGTCCGCTTTATGCGCTCGCGCATTTCGTCGTAAACCTTGCTCGGAATTCCATTTAATACAACATACAAGTGTAAAATACAATTCATTTATTCAGAGACAGGTCATGTTAGTACACAAATCACGTCATGTGACTTAAGTCATGACTGCTCTGTGTAGTATATTATGTTTTTGAGTTTAATTGTTTGCAATTTGTCTATTGTCCGTTCAGCAATGTATGACAAGGCTAGAGAATAAATATAACCATAATGAAAGCAATTTTATATCGTGTGCGAAATTTATCGTCTAATTTAAAGCACTTATAGATAATCTATTTTCAACTCTTGTCGTTTGATTGTAGGTCGATAGTTTCGCGTTCAAGCCTTTTTTATATTTTTATAGAGTTGGAGAAGCTTAGGTATCATTTAAAAAGATGATGAATGAAAAGATTATTATTTCAATTGAAAAACAAATCACAACAGTTTGAATATATGAAATTTATTTTACAAGAACACGAAGAATGTAATATTGCGATTATTTTATTCGCATACAAAAGACGTATCAGGAGAACAAACTCGATTCACAGAACGTTACCATTTGTAGAAATGTGGTAAAAACCTACAAACATCAACACGGTAAGCTGACACAGTCAATAACCTTACTTGAACAAAGACAATTTAGTCTTCAAACCAAACAAACATTTTCAAACGAACTCGTTACATCAAACAATCTCGAATTTCACTCATATGCGAGAAATGAGAACTACGAAATGCAGTGAAACGAAAAGTGATTTTATTTGCGGATAAACACTCAAGGTGATGTCGACATTGTCTTTCGTTGGATGCCGTCCAATTTTCAAGATTTTGTGATATTGGGCACAAAAAATTCTGCTTTCGCTTTACATTCATACTTCAATCATCGTTCCGTTGCAATTGCGGAGACGGTTTCACAGTAATTTGATATGTATGTCGTACAAACATCAACAATTTATAAACTACGAAGGAAATGTCTAAATTTAAAAATAAACGTTGAACGTCTTATAATTGAGGCATTAACATTTCGGAATTTATTCATTATTCTATTTTATTTTGCTGTCTTCCACTTAAAAAATTATTGTTCAAGCTATCCTACTAATATTATTAATGCGAAAGTTTGTAAGGATGTGTGTGTTTTTCTTACTCTTTCACGCAAAAACTACTGAACCGATTGCAATGAAGTAGATAGACTGGAATAACATATATGGCTTTTTATCCAGATATTCCTACGGGATACGGACTTACGCGGGTGAAACTGCGGGGCGCATCTAGTAAATTATAAGTCCAAAGCAAACAGTATATAACGCAACCACTGCGATGATAAATTCAAAGTGAGTTTACGCATAAAGCACGCAGTGATATATTTATAGTTACCTACATTCAATTGACTAGAACGTGTCTTTTTATCATTACATAAATTTAAACACCTCCACTAACCCAATTATAGACAACAATGAAGTAATATTGCAGTACCCTCATTCCGTCTGCCCACTGCAGCATACGTTTGTGTTTATTATTCATTCGTTTGGCCAACTACGTCAAACGCACACGTCAATTGTTTTTTGCACGAAAAAATTACCAGTATAAATAGATGTTATTATGTTATGAGTCGGCATATTAGCGTAAACTATTTTGTCTTTGATCAACACCTTATATCATTACATCCAACATAAAGTAACACGTTTATAATAAAGTTAATTTGATATTTAACTTTTGAAAGGTTTATAGAAACGGATTTATAGAAATAAGTAATCCGATTAAATGAATTTAATGACTATTGTGTACATACGACTTCATTAAAATATGCATCCTACACACCCTTGCAGATCTCGTGGTTCAAATTAAGTAGCACTCAAGAGATCCGATCCGCTCAGCTTAGCGCATTCAAAGAAGAAAACTCTTCATCTTTTTCTCATATGTATACTATACATTACAATCATAAATTGATACATATATAAATCGTTATTGGAACATTTAATCGGCGAAAAAGAAGGAAGCGGTCAACAATTAACGATAAAAAAACTAAGAATAAAAGTAATTTTGTATAAAAACCTAGTAACACAGTGAATGTGTGGTATTTAGGGAGGCACGGTGCCAAAACTGAGCAGCTGGTGCAGACGCTTGGTCGCCTGACATTAGCGAACTTTACTCTTGATTAATTAATTAGCTCATGTATTAAATTTAGACAATGTTATATTACAAGTTACTTTTCTTTGTTGAAAGTAAATTCTCGAAAATTATTGTACTGCTAAATCCTTAATTTTTATCTTCTCTTCCGGATCGTCTGAAGGGATCGCTTCCACAGCGCGCTCGCTTTCTACATTTTAAGATCTACCTTTTCTCTTTGTTTTATAATTGTATTATTTATTTATTTATCCTTTATTGCACTTATTTAACAGTCGAGAAAAATAAAAGAGACAAATAGGTAAAAAAACTTACATCTAAGTACAATAGGCGGTCTTATCGCTTAGAGCGATTTCTTCCAGACAACCTCGGGTACAATAAAGGACTATTATAATAGTATGGTTATTGTATTCGTTTATTACGTTTGTCTATATATTGAAATAATTGAAAACTAACTACTGTTGTAGCTACATCCTCTTTGGAAGAGTCATAAACAATTTTTAAAGTGGAAATTATAAATTAAACCAAATGTGACATATTATTTTATTTACAAATCTTGGCATAACTAACTATACCTACATACAATGTAAGCTGTAATAGTGATGAAATAAGTTAATAATTTCATCTTCCATTTTGTTAGCATACGCAATGAAGTAAAAGGCGAGATAATTGTTTTTTAAGAAATAACTAGAATAACAATCCACGATAAGCGAATACGTTTTGATAGCGACAGTTATTATTGAACGATTTAATACTTTCAACGGTGACCCTATTAATTAATTTATTATATATAATATACGATAAGCTTATTAAAAAGTTCACCATCTAGGTCAAAAATAATTGCTTTTTATTTACAATACAAACAAGTATTAAATACGTACAATGCACCTGTCATGGTCCGTTATGACTTAAATATCAAATTTATGTAGGTATAGTGTTGAGGCTAACTATAAGATGTATCTAGACACGAATCAACGAAGTGGGTCGTGTTAAATCATCGAAAAGCTTAGTAGAATATAGTTTGAAGTTGCCGTTCGAATTGATATCAAATATTAAATACGTGTCATCTATCAAAGCAGAGAATATTAATTAAATATCATAATATACTTGCATTATCTGTATCATGTATATGAAATATTGTGATATGGATTTTTTTTTGTGTAACAAGTAATTTGATCTCATTATATAATAATTGCTACCTTATACCGATAACAAATCATTTATAATTATAATTGATGATAGGTATCGCCCTGAAAATATGATATTCTTTAATCTCTAAAGTATTTCTCACCAAACGTTACAAATATTAGTATTATTACAATCCCATATCAACCGTTGAATGTTCGATCGAATAAGTATGACATCTCGTGAAATAATCGTGATTTGTCTCATTATTAATTAATTAATTAACGGGACACTGTTATGTTTCATATAAAATATAAGCTATTACGATATCAGTGAATTTATTTATTTGTACTAATAACCTCGTATTGATATGAAATAAATAGTCCATATCTATCTGATGTAAACTAACTCATGGATAAATAGTTATGACGAAAACATAGTGATACTGATTTCTATAGTTTATATCACTACGCTTGTACATTCATATAATGCAATAGAAAAATTGCTGCTGCTAATCTGCTGAACAATAATGTTTGTATCAGAAATTAAAAATCTCTTTTATTTTGTACCCAAATTAAAAATTATTAAGGAATTGTGAAAAAAAATTAACAAGGTAATATGAAGTGGCATATCTTTGGCCGATTTTCATCAAATATACCTCCGCAAGGAAACTGTCTTTCTATAGACAAACTCACAAACAGAGATACAGACGTAAATCGACGTCAACCTTATAACGCTCCTCTATTTGCATCGGGGTTTAAAAACAAGAATCATTAGGAAGCATGTGACTTAAAAAAATCTGTACGATTACAACAGGATACACTAATATTCTATATTCACGATAATTCCGATGACGTGGGGCAGATTAAAAATGCGTTATCTACAAGATAACAACCATTCGTGATATATCCGTTTTCAATTTCGGCGAAGCATCGCCGAATATTCTCATGGTCGCATGTTATTCTAACTACTAAAGGAAAAAATATTTCCAACCGATATAATGTTGTGTTTGTGGTACGTAGTTTTTGTGTCGCACTAATGTGTTAAGTTCTTCGAGCTTCCAACGTCATTGCCGGGTGTCGGGTCAACTTTTTGTGTACAAATAAAAACATTATACAATATGCCACTGAGGGTCATAGCTATGTGATGCTATTTTATACCTAGATTGAATAAAATGCAATGATTTTTCTTCATATTGTGTTTGAAGCTGTATGTAGCTACGACCGCGGAAATGTTCGCATATTACGTTTTCTGATAGCTTTTATGCTAATCTGAGTACCAAAATTTCATAAAGGTCAAGTAGTTGGTTTTTAGTAAAAGAGCATCGGCTCCATTAATGCTTACTTTTCGGTACATAACTAAGTAGGTAGTATGATGCGAAACTGGAATTTCGACTTCACTCGAAAGGTAAATGCTAAATATAATATGTACCTACATTATGAACCAAGGTGTGTGTATTATTTTATCATTAGAATAAGATATGGAATTTTATAAAATACTAGCGGTCCGCCCCGGCTTCGCCCGTGGTACATCTACATCCAGATCCTGCTAAGATTATAAACGTGAAAGTTTTTAGGTATGGATGAATATATGGATGTTTGTAAGGTGCTCTTTCACGCGAAAGCAGTTTATCGTAATATTTTAATTTCACCACAACTTCAAAACTAAACGTCCAATTTTAATCATTCAAAGACCAAATATTATCAACATAAACTGTACTTATTGATGAAATAATTTATTTTGATAAGGATTAATAGCGTGAGTAAAATAAACGCGTTTAAATGTAGTCCAAAAAAAATTCAAGATTTTTAAATAAAAATTTGATTGTTGTGCCTCACTCGACATAGATAGGTATAGTGTGTCGCGGACTTTTTTGTAGATATTTATAAGATCTACAATTAATTCTAACATGTTATGGTTCTATCTTTTGTAGTTTAGGCAGCGTACGCAAAATAAGTAACTTCATTGGTTGATTTTTTTCAGTTAATCGAAAATATCTTACGGAACCCTATTTTTTTCCAAAATAAAATATAGCCTATGTTACTCGTGGATAATGTAGCTTTCAAATGGTGAAAGAATTTTTAAAATCGGTTCAGTAGTTTTTGAGCCTATTCATTACAACCAAACAAACAAAGTTTTCCTCTTTATAATATTAGTGTAGATTGAATATTATTAAAATATGGATTTTGTGAATTTTTTACTACCGTTTTCAGTGTGACGCAAATAATTCAGTATTTTTAACTAATAAGAAGTACTATTAATAATCTTTAATGCAAATGAATCCTCATTTATAAGGTTTTTATTTCATACGAACATATTATATACATTTGAAATGTATTCGATCAAAATCAATATTTTTAAACGTTTTGTAATTACGAAAAATAGTTGAATGGATGTTGAGAAGCATTATTCTTTTGCATAAAAGTTAACGTTATTAATTTAAACTAGACCCCTTAAGGTTCCATAATATTTTAATTAACTACCTACGTTTAAAAACAGCCTGAGGCGAATAAACATCTCAATTGAAGACAAGCAGGTGGGTATTGACAGGATCCATTATTGTATAAGGGTAAATCTATATAATAGAATATTTTCATACGTAATTATTATTTATTTAGTAGATAAGATAACATTGGAAATGAAGTTATATTATGAGATGCAACAAAGTATCGATTTATAGTTCTTTATCCAAACTATACAGATAATAATACGCATAAATATTTGTATGTAAAAACAAGTGAATGATAATAAAGATTGCACTGGCTTATTGCATTCCAATCACAATTGGATAAAAGCTCGAATGAAGAATTTAAAAAAGTAAAAGAAGACATCTCAAACCTTTAGTAAATTGAACAGGAATCATTTCATTACATGAGGTACGTTGTTCTCTCTTACTTCATTAAGAAAATTATGATTCATATGTTAATCTAAATCAAAATATCTAAGGCTTTTCTGCGGCCTCTATTACTTGATAAACCTGGTAAATGGACAAGAGACAGTTATGAATCATTTGATAAGTGTATTCTGATGTCACGCTTTGAATCACGGTCTTGTAGCACTATTTAGAACTGTTTGTTGTTTTAATATAGAGAAAAAATAATGGACGTTGGAAAAAACAATTTTAACATACCTACATGAATGGTGATCACATAACGATCTTTGTTTAACGTAGTAACATAAACACTTATGGGAATAGAGTCGTCAATATTTATAAAAGTAATCGCTATATATTTTTATCGCGAAAACTTGTCTGTTTTGCTAAGATTGACGGCTCCGTTGGTTAACATTCTGTAAAAATATACACGTTTTGTAAATGAGTAATCGAATATCTTAACTAACTAACTATAATTCAATGCTCGTGTACAGATACGTAATCTATGTCGCTGTATTCTAAAAATATTTAAACACATTTTTTTTTAAATAAAGAAAGCACTGAATACTTATGTTTTACAATTTCATAGATAACATAGAGATGCATGAAGTTTTGACTATAAATACATTACGTTCTACCGACACCAAGAGTGTACTCATTACAAAAATATGAAATTCTTTCTCAAATGTGTAATTGAGGATATAATAAAACTATATATGTATATATTATATGTTATATATGTTATTATGTATTATGTATATTATATGTAATAATAAACCTCAATTCTTAAGTAATTACATATGAATAGGACTAGGACTAAATTAATAGAATAGACTCGGTCAGCGAGGTAAATAAGGTAAAATAAATTCGAAAAACCAGTTCCATCAGCATTACTGTAAAAAATTTAAATCTCTTCGAACGTCCTAATGGATGCATGTGTCTCCTTTGTAATTAAGTAAATTAATAACAGCCATATAAAAATTCGAGATTCTTAAGTGAATTCAGTACGCAACAGGTAATAATATCAAAATAATATGCAAATGTTAATAAATCTTGCAGATAACTGATGCCCGAACACAGGTAGAAAGCGATCTGAATTTGTAATTTTTATAAGTTAGTCGTGTGTGAATATTTAATTGCTTTTTAAAGTTATTATTATATTGTTATTATTATTTACCGTGTGGTGCCGGTTTAGAATAGCACCACCCCATCTCTACCTGTGGGTGTCGTAAAAGGCGACTAAGGGTTCCTAC